>NC_042286.1:15143681-15178681 GCF_901000725.2 Takifugu rubripes | reverse complement strand
TGAGTGGTGAAGACTTCATGAGCTTCTTCACTGATAAAGTTCTAGCTATCAGAGAGAAAGCTAACCAGGCCATCCCAACAACTGGACCATCACCAGATGTGCCGACTGTGGGAACATACAGGGTCTCCAACGAGCCCTTAAGCTCCTTCAGCCCTATATATTTTTCTGAGGCGTCATCGCTAATTCAGAAATCCCAGTCCACCACGTGTCTTTTAGATCCCATCCCAACACACCTGTTGAAGGATGTTCTACCATTGATAGGCAGTTCTATCCTGGACCAGATCAATGGTTCTTTAGTGTCAGGTTATGGACCCCGGTCCTACAAGGTGGCAGTGATTAAGCCGTTGCTTAAAAAACCATCACTGGATCCTGATGTCTTAGCAAATTATAGGCCGATATCCAACCTTCCTTTTATCTCTAAAGTTCTAGAGAAGGTGGTGGTGACTCAGTTACTGGAGCACCTGCAGAGAAACAGCCTGTTTGAGATGTTTCAGTCAGGCTTTAGAGCTCACCACAGCACAGAAACAGCACTTCTTAAAGTTACTAATGATCTTCTCATAGCTTCAGATCATGGACTGGTCTCTATGCTGGTTCTGCTGGACCTCAGTGCTGCTTTTGATACAGTTGATCACAGCATCCTGTTACAGAGACTGGAACATGTGATTGGGATTAAAGGGACAGCATTAGACTGGTTTAGATCATATTTATCTGATAGATACCAGTTTGCTCATGTCCATGGTGTTCCCTCCTCATACAGTAGGGTTAGCCATGGAGTTCCTCAAGGTTCTGGACTTGGACCAATCCTCTTCACCTTGTACATGCTTCCCTTAGGGAACATTATTCGGCAGCATGGGAAAAATGTTCATTGTTATGCTGATGACACTCAGCTTTATTTATCCATGAAACCCGAGGAGACAGAGAAGTTAGTGAAGCTCCAGACCTGTCTTAAAGACATAAAGTCCTGGATGTCTTCAAATTTCCTCCTCCTTAACCCAGGAAAAACTGAGGTCATGGTGTTTGGTCCTGAACCTCTCAGGGATAGATTAGATCACATGATCACTCTAGATGGTATCTCATTAACATCTAGTCTCTCTGTGAGGAATCTAGGAGTAACTTTTGATCAAAATCTCTCCTTCAACTCCC
The DNA here is from genome assembly GCF_901000725.2 of Takifugu rubripes. Taxonomy (NCBI): domain Eukaryota; kingdom Metazoa; phylum Chordata; class Actinopteri; order Tetraodontiformes; family Tetraodontidae; genus Takifugu; species Takifugu rubripes. Next base: position 15,177,538 of record NC_042286.1, on the reverse strand, counting down.
ACATTAAATTAGTCTCTAGAAGTGCCTTTTTTCACCTGAGGAACATCTCAAAGATCAGGAAGCTGCTGACGCGGCATGATGGTGAAAAGTTAGTCCAGCATTTGTTACTTCCAGGCTGGACTACTGTAACTCCTTATTATCAGGGTGTCCAAACAACTCTTTAAGAAGCCTCCAGCTGATCCAAAATGCTGCAGCCAGAGTTCTGACAGGTATTGACAAAAGAGGTCACATGACTCCTGTACTGGCGTCGCTTCATTGGCTGCCCGTCAAATTTAGAATAATTTTTAAAACCCTTCTTTTGACCTACAAGGTCATCAGAGGCCTCGCTCCATCCTACCTGGAGGAGCTAGTGATACCTTATCAGCCCAATAGACCGCTCCGCTCTCAGAATGCTGGTCTACTTGTGGTTCCCAGAGTTTCTAGGAGTAGAATGGGGGGCCGAGCATTTAGCTACCAGGCCCCCCTGCTATGGAACCAGCTCCCTGTCCAGGTACGGGAGGCTGACTCCATCGCTACTTTAAGATCAGACTCAAAACCTCCTCTTTGAAAAAGCTTATTGTTACTAATTCAGTAGTTCCAGTTACTATCATAGACAGACAAATTATCATACTTAAGGGGGTCGTCTAATCGTTAGGTTAACATCTTAGCAATGTTGTTATAGGCCACTCCTCGCCTCTACTCGCCTCTCCTCTCCTCTCCTCTCCTCTCCTCTCCTCTCCTCTCCTACCTATCCTATCTTCTACCTGTCCTCCCCCTTCTCCTCTCTCTCTACCCAGGCGGCCATCAGCAGGAGGGTCCCCCTACATGAGCCTGGTCCTGCTCAAGGTTTCTTCCTGTTAAAGGGGAGTTTTTCCTTGCCACTGTTGCTTGTCTGGGGTCAGGCCCTGGGATTCTGGAAAGCGCCTTGAAACAATTTTGATTGTATAAGACGCTATATTTGATTTGATTTATTTGATTTGATTTGAGAATAATTAGCATCAAACTGGAGTTCTAGTCTGCAGTACTAAGCAGAGCACCACCTTCACCACCTTGAGGTAGATGAAGCAGCCGTTGGCTCCAAAATTGAATACTTGTGGTAACTGGTGGTAACACGCTTTTCTATGGCGACCGTCGCCCATTGTGCGTCGGACAGCAGATTGACAACAAAAGCTATCTTTTGTCTATCTGAGGCATACACCACCGAATGTAGGTCGAACACATACGAACTTTGCACCAGGAAGCTGAGGCACAAGCCTACCTCTCCAGATTAACACTTGGAAATGAGAACAAGGGGCTCACGTGTGGCACAAGCCCACGACACCGGCAGCAGAGAAGCCGAGCTCAAGGAGGACAGCGAAGCGGCGCCCGGGGAGCCGAGGCCGTGCTGGCCGGACAGAGAAGGCCGCCACATTGGCAGAAAGATCCTGGAGCAAGTTCAAAAGCTGTTTTTTGTGTTGGCTAAAGGCTAAAAGCGTCAGTCTGGTCAGATGGTTCCGTTACAATCTGCAGTGCAATTTGCGCCAACGTGCTAAAAAGAATGCAGACAATAGAGGAAAGATAAAGGTTTATTTCTAATATTTAAAAGTACAGTGAACGTTAGCCTGATCGTGTGGGAAACAGACAAGGAACGGTGCAGCACCAAACCAGGATCATAACACACTTCACCTTTTGGTGATGGTGAGTTTATTATGGAAAAGGATTTTAAAAATGGGTACATTAAAAAAGAGGATAAACACTGTACCCAAGTACCCAGTACCCAAAAATATCTCAAAATATATGCAGGTCTAATTCAGAGATTGTTAACAGGCATTTCATCATGCAGGAGTGGGCGGGGCCTGTTTGATATTCATGTTACTGAGGTCATGTTCATCATTTTTAAAGGCCCACAGTCAGATGGAATGAGCTTTAAAAAGCAATAATGAACAGTCAGCCCTCCTGGACGTCATGTTCAAGTCCAGGCTTTAAACAACTGCAATGATTTAACGATATTTCTCTTGTGTTTACACCTTATTTTTGATGCTCCATTTGAAGAACATGAGAAAGAGAGAAAAGAAGCTCAGCTGACCCAGAAAACCGCCCGATAATCATGGTGTCAGAGTCCTCTGAAAGAAGAATGTTGCTCCAGCCGTCAGCCGTACATGTACAAATACACCCACTGCAATTTAAACACATGACAGATTATTACTAAATTCCAAGCACCAGAGGATTCCTGCAGCTTAATTGGGTTTGTTAGAGCTTCACTTTAGGGTGTGGTGGATCTACCTCAGCTTTCTGCAGAGTCAGCAACAGCCCATCAGACAGCTGGCTGAAGATTTCTGTTGGAAAAGAGACACAAAGGTGTTCATTCCCTGAAACTGGACAAACTGGAGAAGTCTAAAAGACACACGATGTGTCCCCTGTAATTCTGAAAACCATGAAATGAATCCTTATTTTATCCTATTTCAACCGGGCACGTGTGAACGGACTCACGGTTCATGCTCTCCCAGCGAAGCATCAGGCTGATGAAGTTTTCCAGCGTTATGACTCCAGAATCTGGAGATCCAGATGTGGAACCATAACGCAGAGCCATCAAATTCAGCAGGTCATCGTTCAGCCTGTTTCCTGCATTCAGGGAACCAAAGCACAGCTGAATAATTAGAGTTTGACGAGGCCGCTGAAAGAAAACTTGACATTCAAATCACAATGGGAGTTCTTAAATGATTGAGCTGATAAAACTCTGAAGGTGAGTGACAGGACCCGACCCCACCCTGGGAGTTCCCTCTCTATAAAGACTATTATCTGTAATGCTAAGCAGGTTATTTGTTGGTGTCTTTTGTAGGCAGAGCTCTTCCATTTCAGGTTTACACACACATGTCAAAGCTACATTCCATGAGGGCCCCACCTTAAAACTGTTGGGAGTCCCGAGTTTTCCCTCTCTGTCCCTTGTTTGTCTGTTTTCAGGCTGGGCGGAGCGCTTTCCTGCCTCTCCTCCGTGGGGCGAGCAAGGACACCTGAAGGCGATCTCCTGTCATTACCCACGCCTGCCTAACCCCCCGTGGTACAGCCTGGCTCCGAAAACGCTGTTTGCACGTTACCTGTCTGGAACTAATCGTTGGTGTTTCCTGCAGATCGTCTCGGACGCCTGCTGGCGCCGCCCAGCGCCGCCCAGCCTGCTCCAGTCTGACTGGGTTTGTCGCTCACCTGCACCCTGTGGCTCTGTTCAGAACTTGGACCTCAGTAAACCTGTTTTCAACCTCACCCTATCATGTGTGTCTGCATTTGGGGTCTCGATTTGTGTCCGCAGATCGTAACAAAAACCCAGAGCTCACCAATGTCAAGGATCCTCTAGGCCTACACATGACACTCGTGATGACTCCACTGTCTAGATGTGGTTCCTGGTGCTTGTGTCTGGTCCGCTACTGAAGGTGCGGGATGAGGGATCATGCAAAGAGTCCGATGATTTACCTGTAGCCTCGACTGCATTCCTCAGCTTGTTGAGTGGCAGCGTTCCTGTGTTGGAATCATCAGTACGGACGAAAATGTCCTGGTTGACACAAGGAGAACCCCTGAGAATCACGACCAGCCCAGTTTGTTCTTTTCTTGATTTTACCTTGAGTGCAAGGATCTTCCTCCAGAGGCATAAGAATTCCCGTTGGTTCAGTTTTCCTGTGACTGATGTCTAATGGGACATTAAGACTTGGTTTGGAGCATGCTGCTTCATGTTCATGTAAAGGTCAGCACACCTGGAGCTGTTCTCATACTGCTGTTATTACTGCAGGAAGGCAGAACAAGGCTTCACCTGTCAGATCTTTCTGTGACTGAGTCAGTAACGTTCACGAAGCTCAGGTGGGACATGCCAAATTCAGCTTAAGCTCCTAAAACTACAACCATCATTGTAGCATTGAAAAAGGACCTGAAGCCTTCGGGGAAGAACAAGTCCAAGTTCATTTCTGTAAAGTAATAGAAGGAGTGAAGAGCCACAGGGGAGGCTGAAGAAGATAGGATACGTCCATGAGTGCCACCATGCTGCGACAGGCATCGGTGCTGAAGCCTCCGGATTTCAAGTCCCCTAATTACAAAGATAATAACAAAGATGGTAATAATAATCATGATAACGAGCAGTTTGAAGATAGTACAAGTGAGCTCAGTTATTTAGTCCAGACCGTTCAGGATCCTCTCATTCAGAAGCTTCTGAAGCTGCTCAGCATCCACTTCATCATACTGGAAGAACCCCAAAAGAAAGAAGATCCACCATGACCAGAGTCCAACAACACCACCCTGAAACCCCCTGAGCCTCTGTCCTGGTTAACTGAGAACTGGTATAATCCCACACACACACACCCAAACACACACACCCACACACACACACACACACACACTTTACCTCGTCAGAGAACTCATTGAAGTCACTCTCCTTACTGGAGTCGTCGGTTCCGTTGTCATCAGGAGTGTTGGTCTGTAAAACATTGGCTGCTGTTTGATTACCAAAGTTAGAACGAGAACTCGGTCCATCACCACGGCAACACACCTCGTCTGCAGCGTGCTCGTTATCATGGTCGTGTCTTTCAGAGTTCTCACTGAGAGCAAAAACCAAATCTGTGGTTAAACTCCAACAAGTCTGGCTCTAGCAGGAGCTTTAACTCGTGAGTGACTCACTGGACGTGTGTCTCTGCTTTGGACAAGATGGTCAGGAGGTACGAGGCCGTCTCGTTGGGGTTGAAGGTGGAAGGTACGATCAGGTATTCCCCAGGCTTCAGTGCCATCAGCTCCATCACCTCACGGGCGTTCACGTACGTCTTACTTTGTCCGACTGGAGTATTTCCCTGGAAAAAGGAGGCTGGAAACTTGCCAGTGTGTGACTTGTACTGCAACACAAAGAATCAATCAGTGGAACTTAACTTGATCAACGGGAAGATCCCAGGAGAGCAGCAGAGCTGAGTGTATGATGGGAAAATGTGACTCACTTCATCCGTCACCTTGAAGACCAAATCAAAACATTGTTAAGATGTTTCAGTAGCTCCTCCCAAAAATCTATAAATGGTCAAACTGACCTCAAATACAGAGAAGCCGATATGGAGGTTTTGGACCAGACGCCTGTTTCTCTTGTCAGGTTTTTGCATCAGAGACACCAGCATAGTCTTGTCGTTATCACTTGAAGAACATTCACTCAGCAGTTTGTCCACTTTAACCCGATACTGCGGATTAGTCCAGAAGCTCTCTGGGGGGACAAACATACCAGAGATCAGAACGAATCCTTTTACATCTTTCGGTAGATGTGACGAGCCCAGGAGGGGCGAGAGGTGTCGAACTACCGATGTTATTGATGCATCCTCCAGCAGTGATTCCTGCCACCCATCTGCCCTCATAGCAGGAGCTTCTCCAGTGACAGGAAGAGCTTCCATCCAGGAAGTCGGGACATAGGCAGCAGATGTCGAGGTCTGCAAAGAACCTGCAGAAATCCTCCAGCGCCATCCTGTCCACACAAAAGACATTTGTGTTGCTTCCACCCACCATGGAGCTTCTGAAATGAACAGTTTGGGAGATGTTGTGTCTTGTTGTGCATGATGAACATACCAGAACTCCCCATCGTTCTGCATGTGGTGGCACATCTCGCGATCTTCAGAGCTCACAGTGTTCCACAAACGTGACCTTTGAGGATCATTTGATCAAAACAAAAAGAAAAAAGGAATAAGGTTAAAGCCACCTTCAAGTGTTGTGAGCCAGTGGAACATCTGCACCATCTTGCTTGTCTGGAAGAAAGATCCAGTTCTGTCATTTTTTCTCCCTATTAGCAAGTATATCTGCTACTTTTCTGACAACAATACGTGAAGCGATCAATTTAATACAATTTCTATAGACTCGGTTCCTGTTCTAGACGGGAAACCTCAACAGGTACCTCTTAAGGTGTGGCAGCTGCTTTCTTTGTGGGGAAAGGTCAGCAGACACCTTCACTTTAATACAAGTTTAGAATCCTGCTAATCTCCTAAACTGGGTGTGACAGTGTTTGCAACATAAATGCAGGGATTAAAGTTGAATAAGCAGCGTCATTTCTCATTTAGTAGTTCTGAAGGCCCACCGAGAGAATTCTGTCAGAGACTCGGGGCCAGTTTTTGCTTGTCGGCTTATCAAAGAAATATGAGTTATGCAACCAGACCTTTAAAGATCAAAATGTGTTCTTGCAAAGCTTTTTGATATCATTCCCGCCTGCACATCACATTCCACAGCTTGGATTTGCTCAGACCAGCAGCTGCAGAGGAAGTTCTCATGCCACACACTCCCTCAGCGGCCGCGCCCCTATTGAAAGTCTGATATAACACAGGAGGGTTCCTCCATCTACACAGGTATTTCTACGCCTGAACTGGTGTCCCGAGCGGCATGTCCCCATGACCTTTGACCTATGCATTATGACCAGAATAATATCCTGGTCTGATTCTTACTCGTCGCTCCAGTCTCCATTCCACTCTCCCTGGCCCCAGGGGTTCCATAAACGCACCAGGTTCACCTGCCTCCCCTGGCTCATGAGCTGACCACCAAGAGAAGGAAATCATTCAATTAAGCCTCCTCCAATTCCCCTTATTAAGCGACACAGCCCGACAGATGCAGGTATTTACCTGTTTCACACCTGTGACGGTGTAGGCGTGGCCTTGGACCAACCCGTTTGACAGGACCCTGTTGGCCGAAGTCTCCTACAAAAACAGTCTTTTAATCTTAACATTTAATTACCAACAAAATGAAGTTGAATTGAGTTTTTGAATATTTCTTTGGTCGAAATGTTTCAAATACATTATTCTCATCAGGAAATTGCTGAAAACAGCAGAGACATGTGTAAAAATGTTGCTTTTTTCCTGTGCGTTACTCTCATGCATCAATCTTCCATCAATAGTTTTACCCCTTGTGTTCCACAACCCATCAGCGACTTGCTTTTCCCCGCTCTGAACATCAGCTCCCACAGAGCCAACGGAGGGTCTGACAGCTGCACACAGATGTGAACGCCACCAGTGAAGTCCACCAAAGCTTCAGCAGGGCTGCCAGCATTCATGTCTGAATATGATCCACACACCCTGAGGCAGATGAGCCAGTGATTAAACCTGGTGAGGGTTAGGATTTGGGTAACCCTAACCTAGGACTGGGGTAACCCTAACCTAGGACTGGGGTAACCCTAACCTAAGGTTGGGGTAACCCTAACCTAGGACTGGGTTAACCCTAACCTAAGGTTGGGGTAACCCTAACCTAGGATTGGGGTAACCCTAACCTAAAGTTGGGGTAACCCTAACCTAGGATTGGGGTAACCCTAACCTAGGATTGGGGTAACCCTAATCTAGGACTGGGGTAACCCTAACCTAGGATTGGGGTAACCCTAATCTAGGATTGGGGTAACCCTAACCTAAAGTTGGGGTAACCCTAACCTAGGATTGGGGTAACCCTAACCTAGGATTGGGGTAACCCTAATCTAGGACTAGGGTAACCCTAACCTAGGCCTGGGGTAACCCTAACCTAGGATTGGGGTAACCCTAATCTAGGACTGGGGTAACCCTAACCTAGGCCTGGGGTAACCCTAACCTAGGATTGGGGTAACCCTAACCTAAAGTTGGGGTAACCCTAACTGCAATCTCACACACAAAGAGTCCATACTTGGCGTAAGCTTTCTCCAGCAGAGCGGGCCAGAACTCATTTGGGGTTTTGGACTGGACAAAGAGGAGCCTCCCGTTGATTGTTGGAAGTTTGTCATCAATGATGACATCGATCCATTTTCCAAATCTCCAGAACTGAGAGCAAAAGTAGAGCCAGAAGGTTTAAATGCACAAAAACAAATCAGATATTGCTGGAGTGTTCAGGAGTTCAATCAAAGAACACTTCAGCTTCAACTGGACTTCCTTGTTGTTTCCTGAAGATGTTTCGCCTCTCATCCAAGAGGAAAATCAGATTTTCTTTTTAAATCAAATCATCTTTATTTATCGGCACCTGACCATCAAAATTTTCTCTAGGAGCTTTATAGAAACCCAGAGGGCACCGTCCTGCTAATGGACTGATGGATGGAGGAGAAGAAGGGAGTAGGACAGATAGAGAAGAGAATAGGCACAAATCATCTAAATTCATTGATGACACTGAGCAATTAAAGCTAGAGCTGAGCGGGTCAGAGGGGTCAAAGGTTGGCACTAAGTGGCGGTCCTTGCTACATCATGTCAAAATGATGCTTTTAATTTGAAACTACCTGCCTGACTGGACCTCAGTGGGAATTTGGTTCACTAATGGACAAAATGTAATGTGTGTGTGTGTGTGTGTGTGTGAGTGTGCGTGCGCATGTTTTTATAAAGTCACATCAGTTGTTTACCCTGAAGTGAAACAGTCCACAGTATTCTTCATCAAATGACTGATCGAGAGGAACCACCTGCTCCAGGATGGGCCTCTGAAAGGTCAGGGCTCCGATGGAGGCCAAAAACCAGCAGTTTCCTGCAAGGAAACAAGAGAGGAGCGCGATCTTGTCTTGATTACGTCCATGCAAACATTTTTCTCAGACCAGCCTCTGTTTCCATTTTGATCATTATGCAAAACGAGGTGATTAACGACTACGGCCACCGTTCAGTGATCAACAGATCTTTCGACCTTGTTGCTGCTCAACATCACCGGTGTGGATGTGACCTCACATCTGACAAACTGTAGTGAACCTGATTCACATGCGGCTTGTGAACCGGTCCCAGGCTGCAGGTTCTCCTACCTATGACGCCTTGGCCGAAGTCAAAACCGCGACATCCCGTCAACACTGAAAGAGGGGCTGGGAACCATTTTCTGCCAGAAAGACAACGTTGACTGCAATGATTTATGATGAGTGTGTGTGAGTGTGTGTCTGTGTGCATCTGTGTGTGTGTGTGTGTGTGTGTGTGTGTGTGTGTGTGTGTGTGTGTGTGTGCATCTATGTGTGTGTGCGTCTGTGTGCATCTGTGTGTGTGTGTGTGTGTGTGGGCATCTATGTGTGTGGGCGTCTGTGGGCATCTATGTGTGTGTGCGTCTGTGGGCATCTATGTGTGTGTGCGTCTGTGGGCATCTATGTGTGTGCGCGTCTGTGGGCATCTATGTGTGTGCGCGTCTGTGGGCATCTATGTGTGTGTGCGTCTTTGGGCATCTATGTGTGTGTGCGTCTGTGGGCATCTATGTGTGTGTGTGTGTGCATCTGTGTGCATCTATGTGTGTGTGAGTGTGTCCGTCTGTGTGTGTGTGCGTCTGTGTGCATCTATGTGTGTGTGTGTGTCTCTGTGTGCATCTATGTGTGTGTGAGTGTGCATCTCTGTGTGTGTGTGTGTGTCTCTGTGTGCATCTATGTGTGTGTGAGTGTGTCCGTCTGTGTGTGTGTGCGTCTGTGTGCATCTATGTGTGTGTGAGTGTGCATCTATGTGTGTGTCTCTGTGTGCATCAATGTGTGTGTGAGTGTGCATCTGTGTGTGTGTGTGTGTGTGTGTCTCTGTGTGCATGTGTGTGTGTGTGAGTGTGCATCTATGTGTGTGTCTCTGTGTGCATCAATGTGTGTGTGAGTGTGCATCTGTGTGTGTGTGTGTGTGTGTGTGTCTCTGTGTGCATCTATGTGTGTGTGAGTGTTAAGAAGACCCACAATTGGTCTCAGCCACACCACTCGTTTTATGTCTGCAGCTGATAGTATTCCAGGACCGATGGATCTCCTGTCAGGAGGGAACATCTCATCAATGTAGCGGACTGCTTTAGTCAGGCAGTACTGCTTCAGCTGCTGGAAGTCCTGGTTGAGAAACCTCTCAGGGTTGCTGATGGTCCCGATACCCTTCGCTTTGCTCCGTGCATTTAGGATGTTCGTACAGGCTCCAGGAGGAGACATTCTGCCACCGTCTCAGCTGTAACGTTTCACATTAGAGAATTTAAACCTTCCTATTGCAGCAGGGTTAACCCTAACCCTAACCCTGACTCTGACCCTCTAACCCTAACCCTGACTCTGACCCTCTAACCCTAACCCTGACTCTGACCCTCTAACCCTAACCCTGACTCTGACCCTCTAACCCTAACCCTAACCCTGACTCTGACCCTCTAACCCTAACCCTGACTCTGACCCTCTAACCCTAACCCTAACCCTGACTCTGACCCTCTAACCCTAACCCTAACCCTGACCATAACCCTCTAACCCTAACCCTGACCCTGACCCTCTAACCCTAACCCTCTAACCCTAACCCTAACCCCGACCATAACCCTCTAACCCCAACCCTCTAACCCCAACCCTCTAACCCTAACCCTCTAACCCTAACCCCCTAACCCCCTAACCCTAACCCTCTAACCCTGACCCTAACCCTAACCCTAACCCTGACCCTAACCCTAACCCTTACCCTTACCCTGACCCTAACCCTCTAACCCTAACCCTGACCCTAACCCTCTAACCCTAACCCTCTAACCCCAACCCTCTAACCCTAACCCTCTAACCCCAACCCTCTAACCCTAACCCTCTAACCCTAACCCTCTAACCCTAACCCCCTAACCCCCTAACCCTCTAACCCTCTAACCCTGACCCTAACCCTGACCCTGACCCTCTAACCCTAACCCTCTAACCCTAACCCTAACCCTGACCGTAACCCTCTAACCCTAACCCTCTAACCCTGACCCTAACCCTGACCCTAACCCCAACCCTCTAACCCTCTAACCCTAACCCTCTAACCCTCTAACCCTAACCCTAACCCTCTAACCCCAACCCTCTAACCCTAACCCTCTAACCCTAACCCTGACCCTAACCCTCTAACCCCAACCCTCTAACTCTAACCCTCTAACCCTAACCCTAACCCTTACCCTGACCCTGACCCTGACCCTAACCCTCTAACCCTAACCCTGACCCTAACCCTCTAACCCTAACCCTGTAACCCCAACCCTCTAACCCTAACCCTAACCCTGACCCTGACCCTAACCCTCTAACCCCAACCCTCTAACCCTAACCCTCTAACCCTAACCCTAACCCTCTAACCCCCTAACCCTCTAACCCTCTAACCCTAACCCTAACCCTTTAACCCTAACCCTAACCCCCTAACCCTCTAACCCTAACCCTCTAACCCCAACCCTCTAACCCTAACCCTAAACCTCTAACCCTAACCCTCTAACCCTAACCCCCTAACCCTCTAACCCAACCCTCTAACCCTAACCCCTCTAACCCTAACCCCCTAACCCTCTAACCCTAACCCTCTAACCCTAACCCTCTAACCCTAACCCTCTAACTCTGACCCTCTAACCCTGACCCTAACCCTCTAACCCTAACCCTCTAACCCTAACCCTAACCCTCTAACCCTCTAACCCTCTAACCCTGACCCTCTAACCCTGACCCTAACCCTCTAACCCTAACCCTCTAACCCTAACCCTAACCCTCTAACCCTAACCCTCTAACCCTGACCCTCTAACCCTGACCCTAACCCTTTAACCCTAACCCTGACCCTGACCCTAACCCTCTAACCCTAACCCTCTAACCCTAACCCTCTAACCCTAACCCTAACCCTCTAACCCTAACCCTCTAACCCTAACCCTAACCCTCTAACCCTGACCCTCTAACCCTGACCCTAACCCTCTAACCCTAACCCTCTAACCCTAACCCTAACCCTCTAACCCTAACCCTCTAACCCTAACCCTCTAACCCTAACCCTAACCCTCTAACCCTAACCCTCTAACCCTGACCCTCTAACCCTGACCCTAACCCTCTAACCCTAACCCTCTAACCCTAACCCTAACCCTCTAACCCTAACCCTCTAACCCTGACCCTCTAACCCTGACCCTAACCCTCTAACCCTAACCCTCTAACCCTAACCCTAACCCTCTAACCCTAACCCTCTAACCCTGACCCTAACCCTCTAACCCTAACCCTCTAACCCTAACCCTAACCCTCTAACCCTAACCCTAACCCTCTAACCCTAACCCTAACCCTAACCCTTATTTCAATACTCTCCATTAGATGCGGCCTGTATCTCCAATGATAATTGACCTTCATGCTGTTTACACACATTCTTAATCAGTCACATGACGGCACCCTGTGTGCAAAGGTCAGAGGTCAGAGAGGTGAACAGTCCACCAAGTACAAACATCACTGACATCACTCAAGATATGATCAGTCAGAAGCTTTCATTTAAACTCCAGCTCACCTCACAATGAGCTGATTTAGGCTTTTTCCTTATCAAAAATAACCCCCAAAAATCTAATTGACATTAAGAGAAGTTTATAAGCAGTTTTTTATTACTTTCATTAATCCAGCCAGACTATTTAGTTTAACTCAGTTTGATTAGATCCCTCTAAATATCTTGTATTCCATCTTTTTAAGCTGTTTAATAAATGTTTAACATGAGTAATAAAAATAAGAAGTTGATTTTCCAGCTTCAGCACTTGGTCAACTCAGCATATTCAGACTTGGCGAGACTTTAACTATGTGTTGTCCATAGCGTGGCAGCACTGATGAAGGACCTTGTAAAAGGACATTTCCATTTCATTTCTTGCTGCTTTGAAGCTAAAGGTTAGCTTTTGGGATGTTCCAGCAATTTTGTTTTGGTGATATTCCTACTCTCCATGACGGCCTGGTAGAATTCAGCCAACCAAGAAGGTTGCTTTAAGGGAATTCTTAATGAATAACAGTTTTATAAATGGATCATTTCAGTGTTTCAGTTGTGTACTGTCTGAAATGTAATGACAGCAGGTTGCAGAAACATGAAAGAACTTTCTGAAAGCCTCATCTTACCTTAGATTAGAGTGTCGCTCAGCTGAAGTGGACAGGTGAGTAAGACGGTGAACGCTGCAGCTCTTTTGTATTGTCTGAGGCTAACGCTAATGCGATGGGTTGTTCCTCTGACAGACCACACCTGTCAGCCACTCAATGGCACTGAACACACAGCAGCTGACAGGTGCTCTCTCAGGTAGGACATGAAATGTGTCACATATCCGGATTGACCCGTGTCTTCACCTGTCAGCAAAGGTACAACAGCAGAACTGGTGTCTCAAAGACTTGGTTCCCTCTTCAGAAGCACACAGCAGCACCGTATAGAGCGCACAGACATCCTCTTTATTAGAAATGTTCCATATTTAAGATACGGATCAAGATCTGCTCTGGACTCGATTGTGAACATGTTGCAAGGTTTAATAGATGATAAAACAGGATACAAGATAATAACTGAGGATATGGGATAATAGACTATATATACAGTATATATATATACTGTATATATATATATATAAAGATGGTATAGGATGATAAATGATAATAAAGGATGATATATGATAATTCAGGGCGATACATGATGATACGGGGTGATATATGATAATATAGGGTGATACGGGGTGATACATGATAATACAGGGTGATACGGGGTGATACATGATAATACAGGGTGATACGGGGTGATATATGATAATAGGGTGATACGGGGTGATACATGATAATACAGGGTGATAAGGGGTGATATATGATAATACAGGGTGATACGGGGTGATACATGATAATACAGGGTGATACGGGGTGATATATGATAATAGGGTGATACGGGGTAACAGATGTTTGCATAGACAGCAGAAGCTGTCAAAGGGAACCCAGCGTGTCGTGGTCTTCCAGTCTTGGTCTCAGGCTGCGTTATCATTTCAGACATTATCATAAACACATGATCATAAACACATTACCTGTCATTTTCTCTACAGGTAGAACAACATTCAGGATCCACCCACTGCCGTGTTGTCACAGGTACGATACACACGACCTTACCACTGATGACAGCGTGATGACAGACTCGCACACACAGAAAGGTCATGTGACAGCGGGGCTCACACAGAAAGGTCATGTGACAGCGGGGCTCACATCGTTAACCTTTACAACTGCACGTGTGCATAATTAAGGTTGTCTTAAGAAGAACGTTGTGGGACAGGAACACAGCAGCAGGACGATGCCAGGCTCCAGTCAGAGCCCACCGGAGGATGCTGGGGTGGTGGGATGAAGCTACGGAGCATGTGGCACAGAGCAGCACATTAACACAGAGCAGCATAAAAACACAGAGCAGCGTAATAACACAGAGCAGCACATTAACACAGAGCAGCGTAATAACACAGAGCAGCGTAATAACACAGAGCAGCACATTAACACAGAGCAGCACATTAACACAGAGCAGCACATTAACACAGAGCAGCACATTAACACAGAGCAGCGTAATAACACAGAGCAGCGTAATAACACAGAGCAGCACATTAACACAGAGCAGCATAAAAACCCAGAGCAGCGTAATAACACAGAGCAGCACATTAACACAGAGCAGCACATTAACACAGAGCAGCGTAATAACACAGAGCAGCACATTAACACAGAGCAGCACATTAACACAGAGCAGCACATTAACACAGAGCAGCACATTAACACAGAGCAGCACATTAACACAGAGCAGCATAAAAACCCAGAGCAGCGTAATAACACAGAGCAGCACATTAACACAGAGCAGCACATTAACACAGAGCAGCGTAATAACACAGAGCAGCACATTAACACAGAGCAGCACATTAACACAGAGCAGCACATTAACACAGAGCAGCACATTAACACAGAGCAGCGTAATAACACAGAGCAGCACATTAACACAGAGCAGCGTAATAACACAGAGCAGCGTAATAACACAGAGCAGCACATTAACACAGAGCAGCGTAATAACACAGAGCAGCACATTAACACAGAGCAGCACATTAACACAGAGCAGCGTAATAACACAGAGCAGCACATTAGATGTATAAAATGTCGATGCTACCAAATTAATATAATTTACAATGGGGAATTCTGTCATTTTGAAGCCAAAAACAGAAAAATGTTAGACGTTTAATTTTGTTAGTTGTTTATCATTTTTGGCTTGAGTCAAGTAAAATACCAAAAAACCTGAATCCACAGACACATTTTACTGATCAGTTTCCATCTTTCTTCCCTCCTCGCTTCCTTAAGTGTACATGGAAAGATAAATCCACTGAAAACAGAGAAACACACGTTACTCACACACTTAAATGTGGTCTTGTCAGGTTTGTGCTGCTAATGCTGCTAACTGTGCTAGCTTTTTTATTGTATTTCCTGCATCAGATCATTCAAAATGTCAGTCAGGAGATTCACTGTCTGTATTTTTTCTCACTTCTGGCTCGCGAAGATTCATCCACTTTCCATCAGACAGATTCTTGAAGATCTCTGTCAATCAAAAGTGATGTCAGCGCTCCAACATGGCAGGCCTGGAGGCAGAAGGTTGTTTTGGCCTTCACTCACTGTGCATGCAGTCCAAACGCAGGATGAGGCTGATGAAGCTCTCCAGGGACATGTGACCAGCAGAGCCGCCGTAGCGCACAACCATCAGGCTGAGCATGTCGTCACTGAGCCTCTTTCCTGGGGGGACACGGACAGACCGGACACATGGAGCCACAGTCAAACTTCCAGGTGTGACCTTAGTTCCCTCATCAGAGACCAGGAGTGACTGAATAAGAGGTGGGGAGGGAGGAGGAGGGGAGGGGAGGGGGGGGAGGAGGAGGGGAGGGGGGAGGAGGAGGAGGAGGTGGAGGGAGGGGAGGAGGGGGGGTGGAGGGGGGAGGAGGGGGAGGGAGGGGAGGTGGGGGAGGGAGGAGGAGAAGGAGGTGGAGGGAGGAGGCGGTGGGGGGAGGGAGGGAGGGGAGGTGGGGGGGAGGAGGAGGGGGAGGGAGGAGGGGGGCACACCCCAGGGGCAGAACATCTCCTGGGTTGTCTAAAGAAGAGCTAATAGCATCAGGAGCTAATAGCATCAGGAGCTAATAGCATCAGGAGCAACATCCTGACTGGCCCACCTGAAGCATTGAAGGCGTTCCTCAGCTCACTCAGTGACAAAGTTCCTGTTTGTGACACATCAGTCAGGTAGAAAATATCCTAGAAGGAGGAGAAGGAGAAAAAGAAATCCCTGTAAATATCCAGCTTTGTTTATTTAGTCACATTTTCACATTGCTTGATCCGGGCCAGAACAACGGCGTTGCTGGTTCATGGTGACTCTCAAGGTGGGAGGAGCCGAGCAGGCAGCCTGTCGACCACCTGAACCACCGGTCAGGACCCCTGCTGAGGTCCGTCTGAGACCTGCTGCAACTGATGAAGGCCTTCAACTGTAACCACAGCTCCACGGGCTCCTTCACCATCATCTTCATCACCTCCACCACCATCCTCATCATCACAACCAGCATCGCCATCATCACCTTCGTCACCTCCACCATCCTCATCATCACAACCAGCTTCACCATCATCACCTTCATCACCTCCACCATCCTCATCATCACAACCAGCATCGCCATCATCACCTTCGTCACCTCCACCATCCTCATCATCACAACCAGCTTCACCATCATCACCTTCATCACCTCCACCATCCTCATCATCACAACCAGCTTCACCATCATCACCTTCGTCACCTCCACCATCCTCATCATCACAACCAGCTTCACCATCATCACCTTCATCACCTCCACCATCCTCATCATCACAACCAGCATCGCCATCATCACCTTCGTCACCTCCACCATCCTCATCATCACAACCAGCTTCACCATCATCACCTTCATCACCTCCACCATCCTCATCATCACAACCAGCTTCACCATCATCACCTTCATCACCTCCACCATCCTCATCATCACAACCAGCTTCACCATCATCACCTTCATCACCTCCACCATCCTCATCATCACAACCAGCTTCACCATCATCACCTTCGTCACCTCCACCATCCTCATCATCACAACCAGCTTCACCATCATCACCTTCATCACCTCCACCATCCTCATCATCACAACCAGCTTCACCATCATCACCTTCGTCACCTCCACCATCCTCATCATCACAACCAGCTTCACCATCATCACCTTCGTCACCTCCACCATCCTCATCATCACAACCAGCTCCACCATCATCACCTTCGGCACCTCCACCATCCTCATCCTCAGCAGGTAGCACCACAGTGCGTCCAACTCACCCTGTACTTGATCACATTCTTCCACAAAGCAACAAATTCCTCGCTGTTCAGTTTGCCTGTGATTGAGTTCTGTTCTGCTCGTTAAGGTCAGATTTCACTTCACAGACGTAATTCCAAGAACAACGAATGTGTGAATGCCGTTTTTCCCGACGCTGAAGAAGCGACCCACTGTGGGAGGATACGTCCATCAGGGCGACCATGCTGCGACAGGCATCAATGCTGAAGCCGCCTGATTTCAGGTCTCCTAAAATCAAAGTGGAAATGAAAATGAATCCAAAAATACTTATAACGAACGCTAAACTTGGGCTAAGCTAACGCTACGTGTGTTCCCCGAACCTTTCAGGATCTGGTCGTTGAGAAGCCTCTGGAGCTGTTCAGCATTCACTTCTTCATACTGAGAAGCAACAAAAATATGACGTTCTGAATAATCAGCAATCACAGTTTGAATCACAACATCTGATGTTGCTGCTATGTTGGATTTTGCATCGGCGAAGCAATCGTTCAGAAAGTTTCTTTGAATTGTTATCACACTTTATATCAGCAACATTGGAAATGTCCAAAATACTACATCCCACCCACATCCTGCAGGGGGCGCGGGAGCAACATTTTTTAAAAAGATATTTTTAAAAACATTTGATTGCAACTTTCATTTAAAACAAAAACTCCGTTATACAGCACAGGCCAAAAGTTTGGACACGTGTTGTCTGGCGCGACAGCTTCATTTGTTAACGAGCGCCACTCGTTTCACTCGCTGATGCTTCTCGCCATCATATGAGTGTCGGCTGAGTCACAACCCGACTGCTGCTCCCAACCCCATTAACACGGTGAGGAACCCTGACAAGGCCCACCTGGGAAGGGGACCTCAAGCTCTTTGAGAGAACACCCAGGGGTTGCAGCACTAGCAAAAAACCAAGGGGGGGGGGGGGGCATATTTAGAGTTTCATACTTTTTTAAAGTTGTGCTCATTCAAAGTTTTGATGCCTTCAGTGAAAATCTGCAATCTCCAGTCATGAAAATGCAGAAACACATTGAATGAGAAGGTGGGTCCAAACTTTGGCCTGTTCTGTAGATGTGAAGAAAAGAACCACCTGATCGGAGTGCTGGCGGAAAAAACTTGTTTTTCTTTCATCATCCTCAGTGTTTGCTTTGATCTCAGTCATCTGAGTTCAGGAGAAACAGAAGCAAAACACAGCTTGACTCTCAGAGCGGCAGCAACACAGAAGCAAACAGGATGGAGAACAAGACAAAGGTTAAGATCCAAACTCACGTCTTCAGCTGCCTCCAGCTGCCCCAGGGTGGAGGTTTCACTGAGGCGAAAGAACGTGGACGTTACACACCTGAACAAGTTTTATAGTTCCAGAGTAAAGCAGCTCACTAGTCACACATTTGCTGAGGTGCTGACGAATAACAGCAGCAGCGTTACTGGGAATTCAAATATTCACTGGATTACTTGTAAAACTTGACACTTTGCTGCTGAGAGAAGGTGAAATAATTAAAATAATACAGATAAAATAATACAGCACCAGTTCATGGGCTAGCTGAGGAAGTTTTAATAGAGTAGTTCAATGCAAAACAGGATTATGTGAGGAAAGGAAGGGCAGAGGGCAGCGTACTATCCGTGCGCCTCTCCTTTGTAGACGATGGTTAGGAGGAAGGACGCCGTCTCATTGGGACCGAACGTGGACGGAACAATCAGGTACTCGGCTGGTTTCAGCCGAAAGACTTCCATCACCTCACGTGCATCTAGGAACCTTTTACTCTGGGCTACAGGTGTGCGGCTTTTGAAGAAGGCAGCTGGGAACTTTCCTCTGTGAGCCTCATCCTGCAATAACAAGGAGAGACGAGCTGAGCGACACGGCCCATTTAGAGAAACTGGCCATGAATCTGATTAAAATGCAAGTCTGACCTCTTCAGGGATCTGGAGGGGGCCGGAGTTACGCGTTCAGGTGCACAAAACAAATCAATTAGTCAATTAGGATGTTACATATTTACTTTCACCTGCCCTCAGAGTCAAATATAGCACATACTGTACACAGGAGCATCCGTCACCACGCAGAGCTTAAAAGGGCTTTGGATTATTTGAATGGATTTTTATTGATTCGGTCCAGATCTCAGGTTTGGTCCTGTGACATCCTGTTTTATTTTGAAAGGTAACGGCCCTCCTCCCCTCGAGCATTTCAAGTTTCATAGTCTTTGAGTTGGGTGATCTTTTAGACTTGTGGGTTTTGTCCTCTGTCAAAAGTGTTCTTTAAAGTCAGGATCCAAATGAAGCCAACTGACAGGTTAAATACAGCCCTAAATACGGAAATGAATCAATCAAGAAGAATTGCCTAGTTTTTAAGTCAGAGGTGCAAATAATTGTGAACCAGGGCCAGAGTCCTGTCTGCTGGTGAGACACCAGAGTCAGCGGCTGAAGGAGCCAGTGTGAACTCAGCGTTTTGGACTGAAGGGAGTCGGCCCGCAGCCATACGTCAGGCTTACCTCAAACACAGAGAAGCCAATGTGGAATTTTCTGCACTTTTGTCGTCTTCGCTTGTCGGGTTTTTGCGTGACAGACACAAAGATATTTTTATCATTTGCGTTTTCCGAAAAATCCCCATGAAGCTTGAGTCGGAACTGTGGATTAATCCAGAAAGTGTCTAACAGAAACACAGACAGAAATGAGGATTGAGTGCATCGGATCAGTTCAGGGAGCGGCTGATCTGAGGTGACAGCTCCAAAGAAAAGAAAAAGGCCTATTTTTCCATCAACACCGATTCACCTGTCCAACACTGTTGTTGATTTGAACATTTCAATGTCTCGTGTAAAGCCCAGTATGTGAGACAGATGGATTGTGGGTAACTGTCTCGCAGCTGCAGGACTTTTGTCAGTTCGTACTTGAAGAAGTCTTCTGTCATCGGACTGCTTTCACAGCCTGGACTCATTTAATGATGTGACTGAAGAGGAGAAAAGCCCGCTCTGAGCTCGGCCCTAACCCTAACCCTAACCCTAACCCTAACCCTAACCCTAACCCTAACCCTAACCCTACCAGTACAGGTACATACAGCCTACTGCGCAGGACGGACGGATACAAGGCTACCTAACCTGCTAGGTTGCTTTGGGTCAAAGCCCCTTGGCTTTGGTCTTTGGAAAATCTACCTCAAAGCCCTCCCAGATTCCGGAACGTCACCAAAATGTTGTCATTTGTTCCCTGGCCCATTATCAACATTTCAGACTTAGTTGCAGTACCTTTATAATTCATGCATCCTCCAGCAGTGACTCCTGAAACCCATCTTCCCTCAAACATGGACGTCCTCCACTTACACGGTTGTTCTCCATCAAGGAAGGAGGGACACAGGCAGCATATGTCCAAATCAGTGAAAAATGAACAGAAGTCTTTGAAGGGCATCCTGTTAATTTTGAAGATTATGAACAAGCATATAAATATAGATAGTCCCGTGTATCCATTCATCTCTAAGCGGCTACGAAATACCTCAGATATGACTGTTTTGCTACTTAATGTAAAGTTGATGGAACCTAGTTTCAGTAGACTCCTCTGTCTTCTCCTTACCTACAAGGTACCCGGAGGTACTAATAGCATGGTGCCATCCTTCATCATCCCGCTCCGCTCTCAGTCTGCTGTTCTATTTGTGGTTCTGAGGCTTTCAAAGAAGAATGGGCAGCTGAGTCCCTCTCTACTTAGACTTAAACCTTCATCTTTGCGACGGCTTATAGTCACTCTTCTACTCTTCTCCTACACATAATTATTGTATTTGTATGGATGGTGTGTTAGGGTTAGGGTCTATTGCTTCTCTTGCAGTGTGAAGCATTTCATTAGAGTTGGGGGGTAACAGTTCCTCACCAGAACTCTCCATCCTCAGCCACAGAAAGGCACAGTTTCCGGTCTTCTGCGCTCACAGTCCTCCACAGTGGTGACCTGAAGGACCGTGAGAACGACAACATCAGTGATTCACTCACTGACGGGCAGGTCGCAACACATTCTGTTCGAAGACAAAGTTGCTC
Organism: Takifugu rubripes; assembly: GCF_901000725.2. Taxonomy (NCBI): domain Eukaryota; kingdom Metazoa; phylum Chordata; class Actinopteri; order Tetraodontiformes; family Tetraodontidae; genus Takifugu; species Takifugu rubripes. The sequence continues at coordinate 15,156,614 of NC_042286.1, read as the reverse complement.
TGACAGTCTAATATGCAAATGAAGTCCTGTCCTTGGAGACGCCTTTAGGGCAAGACTGCAGTGTTTCGCACTGGAAAACCAGTCTGGCCAGTGTGTGTGTGTGTGTGTGTGTGTGTGTTTGAGATTTCAATCGATAGCCTGGAATAGGTTTGAAATGTATTGATCATTGGATCATGTTACCCATCACTCCAGTCTCCCTTCCACTCCCCTTTTCCCCAGGGGTTCCACAGACGCACCAACCTCACCACATTTCCTTGGTGGAGCATCTGGTCAGAAAGGAGAAATAAAGCAGAGTCTCATGATTGATCTAGACAGACAACTTGTGTGATTCTTCACCTCTTTCACGCCTGTTATGGTGTACGCATGGCCTTCCACTAATCCATTCGAAAGTACCGTGTTGGCTGGTGTCTCCTACAAACAACATGAAAATTGCTGTTACAGTTTTTCCATAAGGGCATTTTAGGTTGTCAGTCAGGGTTAGGGTTGGGATTTGGGTTTAGGGGTTTTGGGTTAAACTTATTAGCGCTGGCCTACTGATCCATGGGGTGTAGGCAGGCCCAGACCAGCCAGTTACACCAAGAGGTCTTTATAAGTATCAATGAACCCATCAACACTTGATCTTAGCTTTCACCGTTGATAATCTAAGATCTTTATCTATTCTGTCTTGGATCATAATAAAGGTGAACGCTAACAGTCAGGGTTAGGGATAGGGTCAGGGTTTTGGGTAGAGTCAGGGTTAATATCAGGGTCTGGGTCAGGGGGTGGAGCAGCTGTATTTAACACTTGTCCAAAACCACTTTTTTTCTATGCATTAACACAAAAGAGTGACATGTATTTCAACAGCACTTCCTCTATAAACCTCCTCTGTTTACTAGTTTACTTTAATACACACTCACCCCCTGCAGTGTGCCTGAGGACATTAATGACTTTGACTGTCCAGCTCTGATTATCAGCTCCCACAGGTTCTGCGGAGGGTCTGAAAGCTGGACAGTTACATGAACACCACCAGTGAAGTCCATCAGAGCCTCGGCAGGAGAGCCCGCATTCATGTCAGCATAGGACCCACACACCCTGAAAGGCAAGCATCATCCATTGGTCCAGAGCTTCCACAGACCTCCTATCACATCGAAGGACTCTTTCCATACTTGGCGTAGGCTTTCTCCAGCAGAGCGGGCCAGAACTCGTTTGGATCTTTGGAATGGACAAAGATTAATCTCCCATTGATGGTGGGTAGTTTGTCATCAATGACCACATCAACCCAGCCTCCAAATCTCCAGAACTAAAGTGACAAAAAATAAACATCACTTGGTAAAACAGTCCCCACAACACTGTAAAAATCTGTGGGTGTAGCTGTGTGAGATGTCTTCGGTCACTAAGTCTGAGTAAAGGGATTTTATTTCACTGTTGTGGACAATTGAAGACATTCAACTGATTGAAGTGATAAGCAAAAACTATGTAGCTGCAGCCATTCCGGCCCAATCTGAGCCTCCATAAACACGGAGCAGTACTGACACTCACCTGGAGCGTCCCCTGATCTATTCTAGTCTCACGTGTTCATGTGGCCACTCAGCAGAATCAAGTTCATTTGGTCGGATCATTTTGTTCGTAAATCACAGAAAAATGTGACTTGCAGAATAATTGGATCATGAAAAGCAAAAAGTAATAGTACCCTAAATTGTTATTTTTTTAGTTTCGAATTACCCTGAAGTGGAAAAGACCACAGTAACTCTCCTGGAAGGTTTGCTCCACGGGCACAACTTGCTTGAGGATGTCAGATTGAAAGGTCAGAGATCCGAGAGACGCCAAGAACCAGCAGTCCCCTGAGAGCCAAACACGATCATTACATTCTTAGATATTCAGGTTTTAAGCATGAGTGAGTTTTATGAATGAACAAACTGGTCTTACCAAGTATTCCTTGGCCAAAATCAAACCTGGAAATCCCATCAATTATCAAGCATGGATTAGCAACGTTAGGAATTTTCTGCAGCAGAATAAGTAAACATTGAAGAAATTTTAGTTTTTCATGATGTAAATAGCTGGTTTATAGGTTCTCACAGTTAGGAGACAATAACATGCCCACATCATTCAAACAGGCCCAGAAAGGATTTGTTTTCCATCTTAATCCAAAATTCCTCCCGCTCTCGGTCTGTTTAGCCATCATGTGTTGGACCACATGTTTATCTCTTAAAAATAGAGGCCGTAAAACAAACACATGGCATTATGGGTATTATAAATATCTCTCATCTCATCCTCTTGACCAATTTATCCCTTTCAGGGTCTTTGGGAGGGAGCACATATGGGTGAAGGCAGGTCCCCCCTGGATGGGCTGTCCTTTGTCCTCCTTTGTCCTCTGCTCATAATCTAAGCGTAGCCAAGGGCTGGAGGGAACCACAGGATTTCATTGCTGCTTTTTCAGATGATGTTGTCCTGTTGGCTTCATCAAACCAGGATCCATCATCATGGTAGCATTAAGCTACCAGGCCCCCTGCTATGGAACCAGCTCCCTGTCCAGGCACCCCGCTATGGAACCAGCTCCCTGTCCAGGCCCCCCTGCTGTGGAACCAGCTCCCTGTCCAGGCCCCCTGCTATGGAACCAGCTCCCTGTCCAGGCACCCCGCTATGGAACCAGCTCCCTGTCCAGGCCCCCCTGCTGTGGAACCAGCTCCCTGTCCAGGCCCCCTGCTATGGAACCAGCTCCCTGTCCAGGCCCCCCTGCTATGGAACCAGCTCCCTGTCCAGGCCCCCCTGCTGTGGAACCAGCTCCCTGTCCAGGCCCCCCTGCTGTGGAACCAGCTCCCTGTCCAGGCCCCCCTGCTATGGAACCAGCTCCCTGTCCAGACCCCCCTGCTGTGGAACCAGCTCCCTGTCCAGGCCCCCCTGCTATGGAACCAGCTCCCGGTCCAGGTACGGGAGGCTGACTCCATCGCTACTTTAAGATCAGACTTAAAACCTCCTCTTTGATGAAGCTTATTGTTACTAATTCAGTAGTTCCAGTTACTATCATAGACAGACAAATTATCATACTTATCATACTAATCATTAGGTTATATAATAATTATATATAATATTATAGAAATAATTATCTAATCATTATGTCACATCTCAGGGTTGTGCTGTTAGAGGCCGAGGCTGCCGGGGTCCAGAACCATGATCACCTGACAGGCCTCTGGTACCCCACTGGGTCATGGTCTCCTCTCCTCTCCTCTCCTCTCCTCTCCTCTCCTCTCCTCTCCTCTCCTCTCCTCTCCTTCCCCCCCCCTCCCATCAGCAGGAGGGTCCCCCTACATGAGACTGGTCCTGCTCAAGGTTTCTTCCTGTTAAAGGGGAGTTTTTCCTGCCACTGTAGCTTGTTGGGGGTCAGGCCCTGGGATTCTGGCAAGCGCCTTGAAACAATTTTGATTGTAAAAGATGCTGTATAAATAAAGATTGATTGATTGATTGATTGATTGATTGATTGATTGATTGATTGATTGATTGATTGATTGATTGATTGATCGTGTAGTCAGGTGGTTTGCAGCTGAGGGCAAAGCAATTTGAATGAGAATTGGAATCTTGACTGGAAAAGGGGGGTTTGTCCTCTTCAGGTTGGTCCTGCCTCTATGGAGGAGTTCAGGTGTCTGGAGGTCCTGCTCACGAGTGAGGGAATGGTGCATTTATGCTGCTGGTGTTCCGTCAGGGTGAAGACAGCGCTTTACTAACCCGAACCCTATTCTCACCTGTGGTCATGACCTTTGGGTAGTGACTGAAAGGACAAAATACGCAGATACAAGTGGCCAAAATGAGTTTCCGCTGCAGGATGTCTGGGCTCTCCCTTAGAGATAAGGTGAGAAGCTCCGTCACTCAGGAGGAGCTCGGAGTAGAGCCGCTGCTCCTTCGTTCCTGCGGTGGCTCAGGGATCTGTTTCAGATGCCTCCTGGATGCCTCCCTAGGAAGGTGTTCCCGACATGTCCCACAGGGCCCCAAGAGAGACCCAGGACAGAGCAAAGTCTGGGCATCCCTGCCTCGGCTGCTGACCCCGCGATCTGGTCCCCGATAGAACTAAAGAAAATGAGACAATCATCCCGCGGCCCCAAGAGGGACAAAGCGGTTAAGAAGACGAGATGTTCTAAAATGCTGGACAGACTCTAAACCAGGGTTAGGGCAATCACAGCTAACAGTGGATGCTGCTAAACTTACTGCAGGTCTCAGCCACACCACACGGTCCAGGTCAGAAGGGCTGAGTATACCGGCTCCGATGGAATTCCTGTCAGGGGGGAACCTTTCATCGATATACCTCAAGCCTCGAATGTTGCAGTACTGTTTCAGCTGCTCGTAGTCTTGTTGGAGGAACTTCTCTGGGTTCTTGCTGCCACCATGTCCATTTTGTTTACTACGAGCCTCCAAAATGTTCAAGCACACACCCGGAGGAGGCATTGTTGCCACGTTTGGACTCTGTTAGGAACAAAAAAGGCAACCTTCATACAGTATGGCTGCATAACAAGCTAACATTGCTAATCTGCTAGTCCTGGTATGTTAAATCACACGTGGTCTGTGTTCAGAACAGGAAGAACCAGTTTAAGAGCCATTTTAAATGTTAAAGAGGAGAATTCTGTCTCTTTCTGTACTTCAACTCTGTACTTTTAACATTCCTATGCAGAAGCTGCAAAGTCATTGTTTGTCTTTTATTCCTTATTTATTGCTGGTTAACATGAGCGCTCCTTCAAAATAATGGTCAAAATTGTGTGACAAGACTAAGAAAAAGTGCACCGTTCCTGGACTTCTTTAGCGCTGCAGGATTGACGTCTGCTGACTTCAGAGCAGCTTCAGGCAACATGACGTAAGATTCCAGCTGCAGCAACATGTTGCATTTGCATGTTAACATTTAGCTGCTCATTTTCCTAAGAGCTCAGTTCTGCATGGACTTGTTGTGGAGCATTATTGGGTGTGATTTGGTGCTCCCAGCATGGAGCGCTGTCACATGAAAAGCTGATTCATTCAGAGCTTTAAATTACAGCCTGGAACACCATTTAACATCGATCCATAGGTGATCTAACCACTCGTACCACTCGTGGAAACTATCAGTCTGTAACAGTCACGAGGACGCGTGTGCATATGTGATGGAGTCATCAAGACCTCGACATTTGAGGACGGGAACATCGATGCTTAAACGTATGAGAAGTGTCGGCAAATGTTGCAGTCAAGCAAAGTGAAACTGGACACTGAAGAAACATGGAAGTACAAATACTGACACAGGAAAAGATGAAAGCATTTGGATATGGGCTTGTTGACAGGATCTACTCACCAAAAATGGCATATTTGAGAGGCCAAAAGATATAATTCAATAACAGCTCTGGCTCATTTTAGATCCCCTCAGTGGGTTAGTCACCTCTACCACCTGAGTGACTGCCTTTGGTCTATTTAGTGCACGTGTGCCCGAAAACTAAACCAGTAAATTCCATAGAGGTTATGGAAATCTTACCTGAGCTGCTCCAAAGTGAAGATTGAGCAAGTGAGAATAGAGAGGCTGCATCTTAAAGAGCCTATAAATGCCTATAAATGGAGGGGGAGGAGAAGCTGCCTGTACTGCCCCCACCCACAGGCTGACTGTGACAGGAGGGCAGACAGGCAGGAGGGCAGACAGGCAGGCAGGAGGGCAGACAGGCAGGCAGGAGGGAAGACAGGCAGGAGGGCAGACAGGCAGGCAGGAGGGCAGACAGGCAGGAGGGCAGACAGACAGGCAGGAGGGCAGACAGGCAGGCAGGAGGGCAGACAGGCAGGCAGGAGGGAAGACAGGCAGGAGGGCAGACAGGCAGGCAGGAGGGCAGACAGGCAGGAGGGCAGACAGACAGGCAGGAGGGCAGACAGGCAGGCAGGAGGGCAGACAGGCAGGCAGGAGGGCAGACAGGCAGGCAGGAGGGCAGACAGACAGGGTGTGTTTTCATAAACAAGCAGAGTTCCAGTGTTCAGGCTGGAGTCTGCTGTCAGGACAGAGTTCTGGTTCTGGTCAATGATTGATCCAAACATCTCCCTCATGGTGCAGTAGAAGCAGCCTTCAAGCCTGTGCTGACGCGCTCGTGTGAAGCTTAAACTCACCGACAAAAGTGAGGCATAAATGAAATGGAATCTTCAATAGAATCAGAACTCCTTTTTTATCCACTAAAAGGTTCCAAAGAAGTTATTGCACGGATCCAAGTGGCCCTGTGAGCAGGTGTTCCGGCTTCTTTTCTCTCTTTTGCTGCTGTTGCCTGCAGCAGTCTAGAGAGCCGATGGCTGTGTGTGTGTGTGTGTGTGTGTGTGTGTGCGTGTGTGTGTGTGTGTGTGTGTGTGTGTGTGTGTGCGTGTGTGTGTGTGTGTGTGTGTGCGTGTGCGTGCGTGCGTGTGCGTGTGTGTGTGTGTGTGTAAAACCAGTGAGTCCAGACTAGGTGAATTGTGATGTGGGAGGACTGTAGCCAATGAGGAAGTGAGCAAACAGGAAGCAGCGTGATTCCAAAGAAGGCCTCTGGAGCTGCTCCAGGATGTTCTCCGTCTTATTCCATGTTGTGTGTTAGGGTTTGCAGTTGTTGCTACACTTCTTCTGCATTTTTGTGAGGTCACATGTGACCACACAAGGTTTCTGGCTTGGAGGACAAGAATCGGGATGTGAATCTGAACCCGCTCTGAGATCATCAGAGGGCATCACTGACATCTTATCTCCATGTTTGAGGTCTCTAACAGATCAAACATCTGCGTACGTGTGAACCCCTTCGGACATTTTGAAAACTTTGCTATTTGCTTGGTTTCTTTTCAAACTGCCAGATGTTATTTAATCTAAAGTCCCACTGGTTCCACAAAGACCCTGTTCCATGGGTGGGACAGCAGGGTGCTAAATCATCTCTTAATGTGTTTTATTATTATATTAACTACAATAATTGGTGTGATTTCATCTTGGATCTGTGTCTGCTGGAATCACATCCAAGAACTAACTTTAATTAATATCTAATCCATTTTTGGGTCGTTAACATCATTATAAAATCATTTCTCCACCCTGATAACTCACCAGTGGAAGAGGATGTGAGGCTGTAGACCAGCAGGGTTAGGGTTAGGGTTAGGGTTAGGGTTAGGGTTAGGGTTAAACTGGTGAGTTAGGGTTAGGGTTAACCTGGTGAGTTAGGGTTAGGGTTAACCTGGGGAGTTAGGGTTAGGGTTAACCCGGTGAGTTAGGGTTAACCCGGTGGGTTAGGGTTAGGGTTAACCTGGTGAGTTAGGGTTAGGGTTAACCTGGGGAGTTAGGGTTAGGGTTAACCCAGTGAGTTAGGGTTAACCCGGTGGGTTAGGGTTAGGGTTAAACTGGTGAGTTAGGGTTAGGGTTAACCTGGTGAATTAGGGTTAGGGTTAACCTGGGGAGTTAGGGTTAGGGTTAACCCGGTGAGTTAGGGTTAACCCGGTGGGTTAGGGTTAGGGTTAACCTGGTGAGTTAGGGTTAGGGTTAACCTGGGGAGTTAGGGTTAGGGTTAACCCAGTGAGTTAGGGTTAACCCGGTGGGTTAGGGTTAGGGTTAAACTGGTGAGTTAGGGTTAGGGTTAACCTGGTGAATTAGGGTTAGGGTTAACCTGGGGAGTTAGGGTTAGGGTTAACCCGGTGAGTTAGGGTTAACCCGGTGGGTTAGGGTTAGGGTTAACCTGGTGAGTTAGGGTTAGGGTTAACCTGGGGAGTTAGGGTTAGGGTTAACCCAGTGAGTTAGGGTTAGGGTTAGGGTTAACCTGGTGAGTTAGGGTTAGGGTTAACCTGGGGAGTTAGGGTTAGGGTTAACCCAGTGAGTTAGGGTTAACCCGGTGGGTTAGGGTTAGGGTTAACCCGGTGAGTTAGGGGTAACCCGGTGAATTAGGGTTAGGGTTAACCTGGTGCGTTGGGGTTAGGGTTAGGGTTAACCCGGTGAGTTGGGGTTAGGGTTAACCCAGTGAGTTAGGGTTAACCCGGTGAGTTGGGGTTAGGGTTAACCCGGTGAGTTAGGGTTAACCCGGTGAGTTAGGGTTAGGGCTAACCCGGTGAGTTGGGGTTAGGGTTAACCCGGTGAGTTAGGGTTAACCCGGTGAGTTGGGGTTAGGGTTAACCCGGTGAGTTAGGGTTAACCTGGTGAGTTGGGGTTAGGGTTAGGGTTAACCCGGTGAGTTAGGGTTAGGGTTAACCTGGTGAGTTGGGGTTAGGGTTAGGGTTAACCCGGTGAGTTGGGGTTAGGGTTAACCCGGTGAGTTGGGGTCAGATGAACTGAAGACGTGTGATGTCCTCATAAATGTCCCTAACCCTTCTAGATGCTCTAAAATGCTGTTTTTATGTTTTCCAGACTCTCGTCGTAATGGGGCGTATTCCTGAAGCCTCCTGCGATAGCCTCCTTTTCACTGAATTTTTAAAATATTAAATAAATAATGTTAGAAACAAAAGTGACATTTTAATATAAGTATTTTGAAGAGCAAAGCTGTAAAATATTCAATAAAAAAGACGGTTCATCATCTTTTAAGCAGCATTTATTCCAAAACAAGGGAACAGGGTCCATCATCATCAGCAGGCTCACACACACACACACACACACAGGCACACACACACACACACACACACATACACACAGGCACACACACACGCAGGCACACGCAAACGCAGGCACACACACACACGCAGGCACACACACACAGTCACACAGGCACACACACACACATGAGTATGCAGCGGCCAACGTGCACTGGAACACACAGGTCAAAGGTCTCCTGATCAGTAGGAGAGTTGCTTTCACATGAGCGAACAGCCGTTCCAGGTGACCCCCCCAAAGAGCTGTGGAGGGGCCGCAGGTACCGGAGGGGAGGGGAGGACACAGGTGAGGCACGCACGGTCACAGGTGCTGCCCAGCACTTCCAACAAATACACAAAGTTTTACAAAACTAGAAATATTTTAGCATTTGAGCCACGTGAAACGTCATCTTTGGAATCATCAGCTCGGAGCCCCTCAACGTTATTTTCACACACAATGAAACAGAGGATTTATGACTCTGGCCCAGTGAATGATGTGTTTACACTTAATTATCTCGTCTAATATCCCTCACAACCCACCAGATATTGAGCTAGTACCTTAAAAGTACTGATTTATTGGTAGTTAAAGTCACTAAGTTGTGGATGTAGAACAAACTTCAATGATGAGAATCAAACATTTGTTTTACCCAATTTCTTAAAATAATTATCTCCAAAATGTTCAAGCACACACCCGGAGGAGGCATTGTTGCCACGCTTGGACTCTGTTAGGAACAAAAAAGGCAACCTTCATACAGTATGGCTGCATAACAAGCTAACATTGCTAATCTGCTAGTCCTGGTATGTTAAATCACACGTGGTCTGTGTTCAGAACAGGAAGAACCAGTTTAAGAGCCATTTTAAATGTTAAAGAGGAGAATTCTGTCTCTTTCTGTACTTCAACTCTGTACTTTTAACATTCCTATGCAGAAGCTGCAAAGTCATTGTTTGTCTTTTATTCCTTATTTATTGCTGGTTAACATGAGCGCTCCTTCAAAATAATGGTCAAAATTGTGTGACAAGACTAAGAAAAAGTGCACCGTTCCTGGACTTCTTTAGCGCTGCAGGATTGACGTCTGCTGACTTCAGAGCAGCTTCAGGCAACATGACGTAAGATTCCAGCTGCAGCAACATGTTGCATTTGCATGTTAACATTTAGCTGCTCATTTTCCTAAGAGCTCAGTTCTGCATGGACTTGTTGTGGAGCATTATTGGGTGTGATTTGGTGCTCCCAGCATGGAGCGCTGTCACATGAAAAGCTGATTCATTCAGAGCTTTAAATTACAGCCTGGAACACCATTTAACATCGATCCATAGGTGATCTAACCACTCGTACCACTCGTGGAAACTATCAGTCTGTAACAGTCACGAGGACGCGTGTGCATATGTGATGGAGTCATCAAGACCTCGACATTTGAGGACGGGAACATCGATGCTTAAACGTATGAGAAGTGTCGGCAAATGTTGCAGTCAAGCAAAGTGAAACTGGACACTGAAGAAACATGGAAGTACAAATACTGACACAGGAAAAGATGAAAGCATTTGGATATGGGCTTGTTGACAGGATCTCCTCACCAAGTGGCCCTGGGAGCAGGTGTTCCGGCTTCTTTTCTCTCTTCTGCTGCTGCAGGCCAACAGCAGCACAAGAGAGAGCCGATATTCTGGCTGTGTGTGTGTGTGTGTGTGTGTGTGTGTGTGGGGGGGGGGGGGGGGTTAATGTACTAATTACTTCTTTAATTACTGTCCCTCTGACAGTCATTCTCCTCTCAGCAGGACTCGATCTACCTCCATCCTCCAACACCAATAGGATCCTGCAGCCTTTCCTTTCCTCCGTCACTAGGTGGCGCTCTAACTGTCCTAGAGTCTACAAACAGCGCTGACTGGACCACGGCTGTTCCCTACAATATTCCAGAATAATAATAATAATAATAATAATAATATTCCAGAAATCCCTTTAACAATATCGCCCTGATCACATCCTGCTGGGCTGAAGGTGATGAAGACATTTTTCAGTCTTGACTTGGATCACATAAAAATGTTGAGTTGTTGTTGAACTCCTCAGGAAGTTTGATAAGAATCACTGTTGAGAAGCCAATTAAATAATTCACAGATTAAATGACGCCTTTAATCTGCCGCTGCTCACCTGGTGTATCCAGTTATAAACATTAACTCTGAGATTTGAACCCTTTAATGTATAAATCAATTAGTAAATACATGAAAAAACAACAAGATTAGACAAAATTGGTTGGTTTTGAAGCGCCACAACTCTGGTGATCTTGAGTTTTTCTTGTAATTTAATCTGAATAGTGGCTTTTGTTAAAGCACATTTAATATTAATGTAAACATTGATCATAAACATTCGTAGACCACAGCTGATAATGACCTTAATTACAGTGAGTCCTCATTAATGTGTGAATGCCATCAGGCTTTGAACATCAGTAAAATCCAGTGGCTGGACGAAATGTACGATTAAATAATGTGTGTTGTTCCTTGAAATCAGGTTGTGAAAGATAAGCTAAATGACCTGCGTGCGTGTGTGTGTGTGTGTGTGTGTGTGTGTGTGTGTGTGTGTGTGGTGTGTGTGTGTGTGTGTGTGTGTGTGTGTGCGTGTGTGTGTGTGGGGGGGGCTCCTTCCTCTACTTCCTGCGATTGTGGTTCGGATCGTTTCCTGTGTTCAGCCAAACAACGTCTATCTCCAGGGTTGTCCTCCTCGGCAGCGTTGACGCCTTTTAAACACACAGGTGTTACACACGTGAGTCATGTATGTGTTTATTCACTTCCTGCTTCCAACAAACGACATGTTTTGGCTCATTTTGGCTCATTTTACAGGACTTTCATGTTCCTAAACAAAACCCACTTCAGTGGCGTGACGGGTGTGAGCTCATTCCGTGGTTGTTTATTTCAATAAAATCCTGTCCTTCCCCCGAGGGTGGGGGTCACAGAGTAACCCCACCCCTAACTGCCGTGGCTCCGAGACTCTGACCTCTGCGTGCACAATACGTGTGCACACTTGGAGCAGTGAACCGGAGACATCTGGAGGAGCGTCACAACACTGCAGGTCCGCCATTGTTTTCTCTTCCAAAACGGAAGCGGTGAGAATAAAGGACCCGTAATTGTTGCTGAACATGGTTTCCGCCTTTGGTTCGTGTCCCAAACAGGATGCAGGAGCATGAATGTTGGGTTCAGCGCCACTTCCCTTCGGCGCTTTTACCACACGCTGGAAAAACTGTGAAGGAGCTTTTGGATACCACTAACCTATGGATATGCTGTTGATCTCCCTGTGGGTGCTGGTGTCCACCGTCCAGGGCAGCTCAGGGGCTGCACAGGAGACGCTCTGCACCCCCAACACCTGCTTCACTGTGCACACGCTCAGGCTCAGCTTCCAGATGGCCTGGCGGAGCTGCGAGCAAAACGGAGGTTATCTGATGACAGTGAGAGACCGAGAAGAAGAGAATGTGCTCCGCTCGCTTCTCTCCAACATCCCCAGACGTCACCAGGAGAGGACACAGACGTTTTGGATCGGACTAAAACTGCACAAAGGAGACTGTGTGCTAGCCTACCAGCCCCTCGGGGGCTTTAAATGGATATCTGGAGAGGAGGACTCCTCTTACTCCAACTGGGAGAAACAGCCTGCCAGCACATGCACAGAGGAGAGATGTGTCAGGGTTCTTCGTCCCTTTTCAGGAGAACCCCACCTCAGATGGACTGCCGGATCCTGCAGAAGGCCCAGTTCTTATGTCTGCAAGTTTTATTTTAGTGGAATGTGTAAAGCGTTGGTACTGTCGGGCCCCGGGCAAATAGCCTACACGGCCCCCTTTTCAGAGAGACCGCAGCACTACAAAATGCAGCTGCTGCCCTTTGGAACGTATGCGGACATTTCATGCAGTGACCAACAGTCTCACCTGTCCGTGTGCAAAAAGACAGAAGACGGGTTCAGGTGGAGCCACCCGGGTCCGTTCTGCAGAACAGGAAGCCCAAACTGCGCCATCCACAACGGCGGATGCCAGCATTTCTGCCAGCAGGCTGCAGGTGAGCTGCGCTGCTTGTGTCAGGACGGCTACAGCCTGGAGGAGGACGGGCTGTCCTGCAGGCGGGTGGACGCGTGCACGGAGCACCTCTGTGAGCACCAGTGCCTCCCTGGAGGGGCGGGACACTCCTGCACGTGTGCGGACGGCTTCAAGCTGGACGCAAACCTGCGCAACTGCAGCGACATCGACGAGTGCACGTGGGCAGCCTGCGGGCAGCATTTGTGCATGAACAGCCATGGCAGTTACACGTGCGTGTGCAGGGATGGTCACCCAATGGTGGACGGCGGATGCGTTCCCGTGGACGAGTGCGAGCGGCTGCAGTGTGACCACGGCTGCTCCGACACCGGCGGCTCCTTGTCCTGCTCCTGCCTGCCCGGTTTCTCTCCAGCTC
>NC_042286.1:15113681-15138681 GCF_901000725.2 Takifugu rubripes | reverse complement strand
CTGTGTCTGTCTCCCTGTCTGTCTGTCTGTCTGTCTGTCTGCCTGTCTGTCCGTCTGTCTGTCTCCCTGTCTGTCTATCTGTCTCCCTGTCTGTCTCTCTGTCTGTCTGTCTGCCTGCCTGTGTCTGTCTGTCTGCCTGTCTGTCTGTCTGCCTGTCTGTCTGTCTGTCTTTGCTACATACCAACGTCTATTTTCCTGATTTCCAGCTGATCTCTGGCAAAAATCAAGGAGTCTAAAATCCTCCCCAGGATTTACTGGCTTAGCTTTTGTACAACTTTATTTATTTATTCAGTCAGTAATAATATTCATATTCCTCATCCAGAAGAAGAGGATGTTGTTTAAAGAAAAACACCAATAAATAGATTCATGCAGCCCGTCGGGGTGGTGGGGGGTCAAAGGTCATCTGTCAGGATGGATTCGTACAGTTTTTCTAGGCGTGGATCCAAACCCAGGGACACTCACAAGCGCGCGCGCGTGTGTGTGTGTGTGTCCTCTCTCTGTGTGTATCACATATCTATTGAGAGAGAGAGAATACACAATAACTGGATCACTGGGTGAGGCGGCCGTCACTGGGTGAGGCGGCCGTCACTGGGTGAGGCGGGCCGTCACTGGGTGAGGCGGGCCGTCACTGGGTGAGGCGGGCCGTCACTGGGTGAGGCGGGCCAGTCCAGTTCAGACCAGGACGCGCAGACTCAACCTGGATTTCACCAGATGTAACTTGCAAAATCCGCGTCTGCCAGGAAATCCGCCATCTTTCCCGCCCCCGTCAGCCAATCACAGCGGGAGGTGGTGACTCCATGAGGACACGCTGACAGACTTTTAGCCAAAGGTTTTCTGTGAATTTGATTTTGGTCACAGCAACTTACAACATATTTTACTCACAAATGCGCCGCGTCGTTGTTCCTCAAACACGGAACAGGAACTATATTCATATACACTAATATTCCATATTTGCGAGCTAATAATAAACTACAGAAGACCGTAGCAGGCAGTACTATAAATAATAACACGTGTAACATAGGTTCTAGTTTTTTCAGCAAAGACAGAAACGCGTCAACAACGTGACCTAAACACGGAAGTTGTCGCTTCTTCAGCCAATCAGAAAGAAGGCGTCAGCGGACCGCAGCCCGTCATTGGGCTAAAGGCTTTAACCTTCCGCGTTGCCCTATAAATAACAACAGCACATGTGGCCGTGAGGTCTCTGCGTCACGCAGCTCGGCCCGCAGAAGCGTCCAGACACCAGGAACCACTGCTCCGTGTGCATCTACCAGCGGCAACATGTCGGTCGACAGCGTCTTCAGGACCCGCTCTCTCGGCGTGGCCGCGGAGGGACTTCCGGATCAGTACGCCGACGGTAAAGCGGCTAAAGTGTGGGAGCTGTACATCGGGGACACGCAGAGCAGGACGCAGGAGTACAAGAGCTGGGTGGTGTCTCTGCTGAGGGACAACGGCGTGCGGAGGGTGCTGGACGTCGCCTGCGGGACAGGGTAACGCGTGACGCGGTGCTTTACACGCTCTTCCGGCCGTGAACGCGGCGCCAGGTCCGCAAACGCAACTTTTCCTCCATATGGAGTCGGAACAACCGGGCCGCTGTCATTATTACAAGTCATAACACATATAATAAAAAACCTAATAATAATATCAACAGTAATAACAACAATAATAAATAATCAATAACAATTAAAAGGAATCATAACTGAGTTTCAAGGCAGCTTTCTGATTGGAACCACATGCAGAGTTGCAGCCCCGGGACCCGGGACTGGTCCTGAGCCCCGGGACCGGCCCTGGGCCCCGGGACCGGGGTTCTGTGACCTCCTGCTGTTTGGACTCGTCCGTCTAAATGCAAATTCTCTTTTATGGTTTAATTGTCTGTCGAACATCATCTCACTGTTTTCCCCACTTGGCCGACAGAGTTGCCTCTTCGGTGAACGTGTCGACACCAGTCTTATCTCACAAATCCCTTAATAATTGACTGTTCTGCGCTGTTGACACGGAGGCTCTGAGCTGTTGTTCAGGGTCAAGCGGGGAAATTCAGCTGAATTCCTCATTCCTGCAGCCACAGTTGTGATTCCAGGTTTCCTAAATGATGCCGGGTCGAGATTTTTGTTGGGATTCAACAATTAAAGACGTGTGGAGTCCCTAAAGCGGTCCAGTCCATCCTGTTTAGGTCAGCCAGGTTCTCTTCTGTGTGACCTTTGACCTTTGTTTCTCCATGTTGCAGAGTGGATTCCATCATGTTGGTAGAGGAGGGGTTCGATGTGGTTAGTGTGGACGCGAGCGACAAAATGCTCAAGTACGCGCTCAAGTCCAGATGGGAGCGGAGGAAGGAGGCAGCTTTCGACCAGTGGGGTACGCTGTCCCGCCTCACGCTGAATGTCTGATTGTTCTTTGTGGCCCAGGCAGGGACGCACCGACCCAACCTGAAAGTCCAGAAACGTCTCCGCCTTGATGCTAATAATAGCAAAAAGTCTTTGAATTCCACCGTCTGTAGCGCTCACTCAGCGTTGTCTGTGACCTTTAAATGGGAATGGAACCCCGGCCCGGTGAGGCCCCCGGCCCGGTGTGGCCCCCGGCCCCGTGAGGCCCCAGGCCCGGTGAGGCCCCAGGCCCGGTGAGGCCCCAGGCCCCGTGAGGCCCCAGGCCCGGTGTGGCCCCCTGTGGCCCCTGGCCCGGTGTGGCCCCCGGCCCCGTGAGGCCCCAGGCCCGGTGAGGCCCCCGGCCCGGTGTGGCCCCTGGCCCCGTGAGGCCCCAGGCCCGGTGTGGCCCCCTGTGGCCCCCGGCCCGGTGAGGCCCCAGGCCCGGTGAGGCCCCCGGCCCGGTGTGGCCCCCGGCCCCGTGAGGCCCCAGGCCCGGTGTGGCCCCCTGTGGCCCCCGGCCCGGCGAGGCCCCAGGCCCGGTGAGGCCCCCGGCCCGCTGTGGCCCCCGGCCCGGTGTGGCCCCCGGCCCCGTGAGGCCCCAGGCCCGGTGTGGCCCCCTGTGGCCCTCGGCCCGGTGAGGCCCCCGGCCCCATGAGGCCCCAGGCCCGGTGTGGCCCCCTGTGGCCCCCGGCCCGCTGTGGCCCCCGGCCCCGTGAGGCCCTGCCTGTCCACCTCCCTTGGTGTTGCTCGATCATCGGGTGGTTGTCTCCTCAGTGATTGAAGAGGCTAACTGGCTAACGTTACCGGAGGACATCCCAAAGCCCGGAGACGGCTTTGACGCCGTGATCTGTCTTGGCAACTCGTTTGCCCACTTACCAGATTTTAAAGGTTAGTGATGGTTTCATATGTGTAGATGATTATTCTGATATCTTTTATCGATCAGCAGAACCTCTAGAATAATTCTGTCTCTCTTCCTCAAACCAAATCTGATTTGTTGAATTACTGGCAGGAGACCAAAGTGACCAAAAGTTGGCGCTCCAGAACATTGCCAGTATGGTCCGACCCGGCGGAATCCTCATCATTGACCATCGTAATTACGACTACATCCTGGAGACGGGCCGAGCCCCGCAGGGCAAAAATATCTACTATAAGGTACTGAAAGGCTGCTTCACGGTTCAGGGGAGGAGGCGTCTCGGTAGTGTTGTGGTGCCACACCTCAGCGAGTTTAACGGGTCCACCTGAGCCAGACCACTTCATCGGGCCGCGGCTACGGGTGTTCTTACGCCCTGAGCACGAATCAGGGCGTAAAACTCTTATCTTCAATTGTATTATGAAACAAGCCAACACAGCCTTGACTAGTTAAATGGAAATAAAAGAATTCCACCTTGAGATCACCCAAAAAAACAGGGACTACTTTGTTGTTGCAAGAACTTTCGTTTCAAGAACTTTCTATCTTCTTAGCCTTCATCTTGCCTTCCATGGACTGTTAGTGCACTTAAAGCTGTGAGTGTTCTGAGAGGCACCAGGAGTAGGTCCAGAGAGCCGGGCCACGTAGCGGTCCTGACAGGACTGTCTCCAGGAAGTGCTGATTAGACAGCGTCTTAACGTCCACTGTTTGTCCTCACAATAACCCACAAAGCACTTTATTTCCATTTTCCGCCTTGTTGTAAAGACCAAGCTAAGAGTTTATTGTCATTGCTCAGACTCAGAGTAATCACACACAACACCTGTAATAGACACTCATTCGAGCTAAGAACCAATCAGATTCACCTTTCTGTTTAATTAATTCTGCTCAGACATTACAGGGAATGAATGTGAGACAGGGGGTTAAAGGTCACGAGGATCAACGACACAGAGCCCACAGGAGGATGTTAGCGAGGTGGCGTGATTGAGCTCCGAGCTGCACATTAGCACAGAGCAGTAAGCACAGCCCACATCAAAACAGCAGCTACAGCAGCAGCTGCAGTAGTAGCAGCAGCAGCTACAGCAGCAGCTACAGCAGTAGCAGCAGCAGCTACAGCAGCAGCAGTAGCAGCTACAGCAGCAGCAGTAGCAGCTACAGCAGCAGCGGCAGCTACAGCAGCAGCAGCTACAGCAGCAGCAGCTACAGCAGTAGCAGCTACAGCAGTAGCAGCTACAGCAGTAGCAGCAGCAGCAGTAGTAGCAGCAGCTACAGCAGCAGCAGTAGCTACAGCAGCAGCAGTAGCTACAGCAGCAGCAGCTACAGCAGCAGCAGCTACAGCAGTAGCAGCAGCAGTAGTAGCAGCTACAGCAGCAGCAGCTACAGCAGCAGCTACATCAGCAGCAGCTACAGCAGCAGCAGCAGTAGTAGCAGCTACAGCAGCAGCAGCTACAGCAGCAGCAGCTACAGCAGCAGCAGCTACAGCAGTAGCAGCAGCAGCTACAGCAGCAGCAGCAGCTACAGCAGTAGCAGCAGCAGCTACAGCAGCAGCAGCTACAGCAGCAGCAGCTACAGCAGTAGCAGCTACAGCAGTAGCAGCAGCAGCAGTAGCAGCTACAGCAGTAGCAGCAGCAGCAGTAGTAGCAGCAGCTACAGCAGCAGCAGTAGCTACAGCAGCAGCAGCTACAGCAGCAGCAGCTACAGCAGCAGCAGCTACAGCAGTAGCAGCAGCAGCAGTAGTAGCAGCTACAGCAGCAGCAGCTACAGCAGCAGCAGCAGCTACATCAGCAGCAGCTACAGCAGCAGCAGCAGTAGTAGCAGCTACAGCAGCAGCAGCTACAGCAGCAGCAGCTACAGCAGTAGCAGCAGCAGCTACAGCAGCAGCAGCAGCAGTAGTAGCAGCTACAGCAGCAGCAGCAGCAGCAGCTACATCAGCAGCAGCTACAGCAGCAGCAGCAGTAGTAGCAGCTACAGCAGCAGCAGCTACAGCAGCAGCAGCTACAGCAGTAGCAGCAGCAGCTACAGCAGCAGCAGCAGCTACAGCAGTAGCAGCAGCAGCTACAGCAGCAGCAGTAGTAGCAGCAGCTACAGCAGCAGCAGTAGCTACAGCAGCAGCAGCTACAGCAGCAGCAGCTACAGCAGTAGCAGCAGCAGTAGTAGCAGCTACAGCAGCAGCAGCTACAGCAGCAGCAGCAGCTACATCAGCAGCAGCTACAGCAGTAGTAGCAGCTACAGCAGCAGCAGCTACAGCAGCAGCAGCTACAGCAGCAGCAGCTACAGCAGTAGCAGCAGCAGCTACAGCAGCAGCAGCTACAGCAGCAGCAGTAGCTACAGCAGCAGCAGTAGCTACAGCAGCAGCAGCTACAGCAGTAGTAGCAGCAGCTACAGCAGCAGCAGTAGCTACAGCAGCAGCAGCTACAGCAGCAGCAGCTACAGCAGCTACAGCAGCAGCAGCTACAGCAGTAGCAGCAGCAGTAGCAGCTACAGCTACAGCAGCAGCAGCAGCTACATCAGCAGCAGCTACAGCAGTAGCAGCAGCAGCAGTAGTAGCAGCTACAGCAGCAGCAGATACAGCAGCAGCAGCTACAGCAGCAGCAGCTACAGCAGCAGCAGCAGCAGCTACAGCAGTAGCAGCAGCAGCAGTAGTAGCAGCTACAGCAGCAGCAGCTACAGCAGCAGCAGCTACAGCATCAGCAGCTACAGCAGCAGCAGCTACAGCAGTAGCAGCAGCAGCAGCTACATCAGCAGCAGCTACAGCAGTAGCAGCAGCAGCAGTAGTAGCAGCTACAGCAGCAGCAGCTACAGCAGCAGCTACAGCAGCAGCAGCAGCTACATCAGCAGCAGCAGCTACATCAGCAGCAGCAGTAGTAGCAGCAGCAGCTACATCAGCAGCAGCAGTAGTAGCAGCAGCAGCTACATCAGCAGCAGCTACAGCAGTAGCAGCAGCAGCTACAGCAGCAGCAGCTACAGCAGCAGCAGCAGCTACATCAGCAGTAGCAGCAGCTACAGCAGTAGCAGCAGCAGCAGCTACAGCAGCAGCAGCTACAGCAGCAGCAGCAGCAGCTACAGTAGCAGCAGCAGCAGTAGCAGCTACATCAGCAGCAGTAGCAGCAGCAGCAGCTACAGTAGCAGCAGCTACAGCAGCAGCAGCTACAGTAGCAGCAGCAGCAGCTACAGTAGCAGCAGCTACAGTAGCAGCAGCAGCAGCTACAGTAGCAGCAGCAGCAGCTACAGTAGCAGCAGCTAGCATGTGTCGTATCCTGTGGACTCTTGGGATGAAATTGTGAAGAGCAGAAATCCGTCATTATGATTTCCGTTTTTGCTTCTCTGACAAATTCCTCAAGCTTTTCTCCATCCAACGTCAGCGTGATCGTCTGGGGCTCCAAAGGTAATCAGTGGCTAATAGCCTGAGCGGGACCCCCCCGACGCCCCCCCGACCCCCCCTCTGCTCCACCTCGGTGCTCAGCCACGTTGGGAGCAACTTCTTCCTTCATCAGATGAGGGTTTAAGCCTCCGTGTCTGTGTTGCAGAGCGATCTGACCCAGGACATCGCGACCTCGGTGCTGTGGGTCAACAACAAACCTCACATGATCACCCTGGATTACACCATCTATGTGCCCAAAGCTTCCCTGCACAGCCTCCCTGAGGTCAGGTAGGTCAGCACTGTCCCAGCAGGGGGCCTCACTCAACGCTATTGTTCCAAATGAAGGCGACGCCCCCTGCAGTTTACTGGGTCAGCAGTGTGTAGAAGCTCTGGAAACATGCTGCAAACGTGTGTGTTTGTGTGTCTCCCATCTCGGCGCTGCCTTACACAACAAGAGCGGCTCCTCTCCCGGTCTCTGATGCTTCTCTGCTCTGTTTGTCCTCAGTAAATTCCGTCTCTCCTACTACCCCCATCGTTTGGAGAGCTTCAAACAGTTGATGTCTGAGGCCTTTCATGGAAAACTGGAGCACCAGGTCTATGGAGATTTCAAAAGCTACTCCCCAGGCCAGACGGCGGCGCCGCCATGCTACTTCATCCACGTCTGCAGGAAGACGGCCTGAGAGCCAGACCAGGTCCTCGTCCCCGTTAGGCCAGAACCCCTCCGTTTGCTCTGAGCTGCTTGATCATGTCAGCTCATTATAATCACCTTTATAGTTGGTGCAGGATCCCCAAACCAACAGAAGTCTTAAAACCCGTCGTGTTTGATTCGACACGACTCGCTTTGATGCCTTTGACGTTTGCTTTGCTGATGGAATATTGGAATCACCAGGAATGGTCACAAATGTAAAACGACGCTTAGCAGCCATTTTGTTTACAGGAGGCATAAATGACAGCCAATCAGAATCTGTGTTGTTGGGATCATTTTAGTTGTGATTCTGAGCTCAGGACTATTCTGGCCTGCTGCCACATCTGGGACTTCACATCTGCTCTGGCTACATTTGGACTTTCTGAGTCCTCGTGCTAAACTGAGTCTAATCTGATCATTTTGGAGCATTTCCGTTGGGACGATGGTCCAGAGGCTGTCCCTCAACCCGAGGACGGACAGCTGCACTTTTGAAAGAAAAAGTTTTCTAAAGAAAATAAAGAAACTTGAAATTATTTTCTCATTTATAGTTAAAGTTTGATCTGAAACCAAATGAAAAAGACCAAATCGTCTGGGTGACGTTACCTCATTAAGAGGTCGTCAAGCTGTGTCTTAATATGTCGACGCTGATTATTGCGAAAAGAAAGTACAGAAATAAATGTATTGAAAACGTGACGTTGTGTTTTTACCACGGCATAAGTGGAATTACCATCTGTATTAATCTGAGTATGAGGTGGCTTCAGGTGGTGTCTTCTGTCGCTGCTCTGGCTCTTTGTTCCCGTTTAACGCCTGCGAGGAGCCTTCATGCGGATGAGTGCAGCATATGGCCACCAGGGGGCGACAGTGTTTTAGCGTCCAAACCCCAAATCAAGTTCATGTTCCTCTGCGCAATAGTTGCTCAGGAGAGAATAGCGATTTTTACAGGAGGGGTCATACACACGCCGTCATACACACGCCGTTATACACACACCGTCATACACACGCCGTTATACACACGCCGTCATACACACGCCGTCATACACACGCCGTTATACACACACCGTCATACACACGCCGTTATACACACACCGTCATACACACGCCGTTATACACACGCCGTTATACACACACCGTCATACACACGCCGTTATACACACACCGTTATTACTGTGTAGTTAATCCCCCCCGCATGTAAAACACCCCGACAATCTTTTTCCTAGGTTTGGGGTATCGTGTACTGGGCCTGGGTGTGCTGATGCTGATGCTGATGCTGATGCTGATGCTAATGCTAATGCTAATGCTAATGCTGATGCTGTCCCTTTATGCTGCTGTAAACCACAAACTGAAGCCCTGAGCGCCAGTGAAGCTCCAGCTGCTCCTCAGACGTTGACGGATCTTTCCTGCCCCGTCTGTCTGAACGTGGGCTTGCTGGTCATCGGCGATGCGTCTGGAGCTCATCTGGGGTCTCAAATTTACGCTATCAGACAACCGTGTGAGGAGCTGATACACAAAGCAGATGTGGGAAGTGTTTGCCAGATGTGGCTGATCTGCTACGCTTTGCTCCATTAGGAGAGTCAAAATGGTCAACCATGACCGGAGGATCCCGTTTCACCAGGGAGGAGAAACAAAACTATGGTTCTCAAAGTCATACTGAAGAGCCTCTAAAGGGAGGAGAAGAGCTTCAAACTCGTGTTCCAAACCCATTTAGCTTTATATTATATTATTATATAGCATTTTTAGCTTTCAAATGCTACACACCTTTAATCACTGCAGAATAATCAGATGTTCCACACACACTTGTGTAACTGGACATGAGTGAAACATCTGGAGAATTGATTAAAGGCTCATTGGTTGTTGCCCTGTTGCTACTGGAAACCAGTCAGATGACCCAGAAACTGTAACATTCCTTTCTTGCTTCTGAAAGAACTGTTGCTAATGTGATGCTATTCAGTCTCGGTTCCTGGTCCTGCCCTGTATGAAAGTTAACAATTCTTTTACTCAAGTCCTGTTGAGGTTCTGGCTAGAATATTACATACATGTTGTGTATAAAATGTGCCTTTGAGCAAGGGCAGGTATAAAACACATTTATTGACCTTTCATACACATCACGGCACCAAAGTCTGCTATCTTTCCTCATCCTGGGACTGTCTGCTACTGTCGGGCGGATGGGCGGAGCCAGACCCAAGCAGGCCTGTGATTGGCTAGCAGACAGTGTGGCTCTGGAATATTACACAAGTGCTTTTACACTCTCATCCCTCCGTCATCTATAGCTGTTTATTTATCATGATGAAGAAAGATGGAAACTCAACACAGAGGTTCTCTGGAAGGGACTCAAACCCACAACCTTTGTGCTGTGAAACATTTGAATGGCTGTACTCAAATTCTGGAGGGTGTTTTAGCAGAACTGAAGGTGATAAACAAGCAACAAAAACCTCCCAAAGGAGCCAGAAACCAGAAGAAACCAGAAGGACTCCAGACAGGTTGACCAGAGGAGAGACAGGTGGACCAGAGGAGAGACAGGTGGACCAGAGGAGAGACAGGTGGACCAGAGGAGAGACAGGCTGACCAGAGGAGAGACAGGCTGACCAGAGGAGAGACAGGTGGACCAGAGGAGAGACAGGCTGACCAGAGGAGAGACAGGCTGACCAGAGGAGAGACGGGTGGACCAGAGGAGAGACAGGCTGACCAGAGGAGAGACGGGTGGACCAGAGGAGAGACAGGCTGACCAGAGGAGAGACGGGTGGACCAGAGGAGAGACAGGTGGACCAGAGGAGAGACAGGCTGACCAGAGGAGAGACGGGTGGACCAGAGGAGAGACAGGCTGACCAGAGGAGAGACGGGTGGACCAGAGGAGAGACAGGCTGACCAGAGGAGAGACAGGCTGACCAGAGGAGAGACGGGTGGACCAGAGGAGAGACAGGCTGACCAGAGGAGAGACGGGTGGACCAGAGGAGAGACAGGCTGACCAGAGGAGAGACGGGTGGACCAGAGGAGAGACGGGCGGACCAGAGGAGAGACAGGTGGACTAGAGGAGAGACAGGCTGACCAGAGGAGAGACAGGCTGACCAGAGGAGAGACGGGTGGACCAGAGGAGAGACAGGTGGACCAGAGGAGAGACAGGCTGACCAGAGGAGAGACGGGTGGACCAGAGGAGAGACAGGCTGACCAGAGGAGAGACGGGTGGACCAGAGGAGAGACGGGTGGACCAGAGGAGAGACAGGTGGACCAGAGGAGAGACAGGCTGACCAGAGGAGAGACGGGTGGACCAGAGGAGAGACGGGTGGACCAGAGGAGAGACAGGCTGACCAGAGGAGAGACGGGTGGACCAGAGGAGAGACAGGCTGACCAGAGGAGAGACAGGTGGACCAGAGGAGAGACGGGTGGACCAGAGGAGAGACGGGACATCCAGACGTCTCTCCTTGGCTGCTCCAGCTGCCAGATGATGGTTGGATGTCCAGATGTTAGGGAGGGAAGGAAGGTCACGACCTCTCCATAGATCCAGTTGGTCTCAAAGACGTCAGACAACTGTGAGACGAGGACGTCCCCCCCCCCCTTTACTGATGGCATCCTCCCTGGGGGTGGGGGTGGGGTGTGGGTGGGGGTGTGTATCAGTGCACGTGCGTGTGTGTGTGACTCTACAACGCCGCCTTCATCCCCGGGGGTTTTCAGAAGTTGCCACGGCCGGGTCATGTGATGCGTCATGTGACGCGTACACAATGTCCGGGTGTTTGTGTAATAGTGCTCTGGACTGAGCCCAGTGGACGTCTGCTAGCATTTCTAAAGTCGTTGTAATGACGGAGCGGCTCGCTCCAAGACTCAGCAGCAGCTCGGGGATTTTCCGGCCCTCCACTCTGGTCCTGGGCCAGGACCCTGTTTGGACAGGGAGGCTGGAGATATTGAATGCGTTGTCTAGAGTTACGCAGGGGGACAGACTAATCCAGACTTGGCCCAGGCTTTCCCACATAAACGGTGCGTGCACGTGCGTGTGCGCGTGCACGTGCGTGTGTTTGGACCCGCCGGTTCCAGTAAAACAGGCAACATCCTCATGCTGAGCAGAGGGTCTGAAGAACAATCAAGCCTGGCGAGTGAAGGAAGCAGGCTGTCCGGAGGCCCCAACTGGACAACGCTCAGCTTTGTTTTGGTTCCTGTGAACTAATAAATGACAAAGTTCCTCCTAAAACCATCGGCGTACGAAGTCGTGCACATGAGAAAATACGAAAATGAATAATGGCTCCAGGTCTTCGTCAGAGAGCAGCTTGAACACAAAGACAGATTAGTGGGGGAGGGGGGTGCTTCTGAAAGCTCTGTGAGCTCAAGTGAAACACTGAGATCACTGAAGAGTTGGAGCAGTTAGCTCATAGCTTCACACCAGCTTCCTAAACAACCCTAACCCTAACCCTAACCCTAACTCTAACCCTAACCCTAACCCTAACCCTAAACAACCCTAACTCTAACCCTAACCCTAACTCTAACCCTAACCCTAACCCTAACCCTAACCCTAAACAACCCTAACTCTAACCCTAACCCTAACCCTAACCCTAAACAACCCTAACTCTAACCCTAACCCTAACCCTAAACAACCCTAACTCTAACCCTAACCCTAACTCTAACCCTAACCCTAACCCTAAACAACCCTAACTCTAACCCTAACCCTAACCCTAACCCTAAACAACCCTAACTCTAACCCTAACCCTAACCCTAAACAACCCTAACCCTAACCCTAACTCTAACCCCTAACCAACGCTAACCCTAACTCTAACCCTAACCCTAAAACAACCCTAACCCTAACCCTAACTCTAACCCTAACCCTAAACAACCCTAACTCTAACCCTAACCCTAACTCTAACCCTAACCCTAACTCTAACCCTAACTCTAACCCTAACCCTAAACAACCCTAACCCTAACCCTAACTCTAACCCTAACCCTAAACAACCCTAACTCTAACCCTAACCCTAACCCTAAACAACCCTAACTCTAACCCTAACCAACGCTAACCCTAACTCTAACCCTAACCCTAAACAACCCTAACTCTAACCCTAACCCTAACTCTAACCCTAACCAACGCTAACCCTAACCCTAAACAACCCTAACTCTAACCCTAACCCTAAACAACCCTAACTCTAACCCTAACCCTAACCCTAACCCTAAACAACCCTAACTCTAACCCTAACCCTAACCCTAAACAACCCTAACTCTAACCCTAACCCTAACCCTAACCCTAAACAACCCTAACTCTAACCCTAACCCTAACCCTAACTCTAACCCTAACCAACGCTAACCCTAACTCTAACCCTAACCCTAAACAACCCTAACCCTAACCCTAACTCTAACCCTAACCCTAAACAACCCTAACTCTAACCCTAACCCTAACTCTAACCCTAACCCTAACTCTAACCCTAACTCTAACCCTAACCCTAAACAACCCTAACCCTAACCCTAACTCTAACCCTAACCCTAAACAACCCTAACTCTAACCCTAACCAACGCTAACCCTAACTCTAACCCTAACCCTAAACAACCCTAACTCTAACCCTAACCCTAACTCTAACCCTAACCCTAACTCTAACCCTAACTCTAACCCTAACCCTAAACAACCCTAACCCTAACCCTAACTCTAACCCTAACCCTAAACAACCCTAACTCTAACCCTAACCAACGCTAACCCTAACTCTAACCCTAACCCTAAACAACCCTAACTCTAACCCTAACCCTAACTCTAACCCTAACCAACGCTAACCCTAACCCTAAACAACCCTAACTCTAACCCTAACCCTAAACAACCCTAACCCTAACTCTAACCCTAACCCTAAACAACCCTAACTCTAACCCTAACCCTAACTCTAACCCTAACCAACGCTAACCCTAACCCTAAACAACCCTAACTCTAACCCTAACCCTAACCCTAACTCTAACCCTAACCCTAACTCTAACCCTAACCCTAACCCTAATCCCTGGAAGACTGAATAGCTGATAGCACAGTAGGGTTTGGAGGTGTGAAGACCACCTGCCGGCTGATGAAGATGTGAGCTTTAGGCTGGTGCTGATGATGGCAGACTTCATGTTCCAGGGATTAGGAAGATCTCAGTCAGTGTGGTCCTGCCTTGTTCAGACACCTTAAATCATTGGCTGGTGGCATCATCTACAGGTGCCTCACCTGTGGACCACCTGCTGGCAAACCAAAAAGGCCTCCCACATTCCCGAGTGTTGATCTGGAAATCAGGTCCTTTATTTTCAGCCTTTGCTTTATGAGCACTCATCCAAATAATCGTAGGTCCTGACCTGGACAGCAGCAAGGGAATCTGTCCTGTTACTGGTGCCCATGAGCAATGTCCCCGAGGACCAATGTCCCCAAGGACCAATGTCCACGAGGACCAATGTCCACGAAGAGAACGAAGATATTGGAACAGGTTTCTGGTGGTTTGGATGGTTGTTTAGTAGTCAGGAACCTCTGACACGGGTCATCACGTTAAGCAGGCTTCTTGGCCAACTTGTTCCTCGTTAATTACTTGAATAATACGAATGATGGATTCTGGGGCATCAACCTGAAGAGCAGCTTCACCATTTAATCATTTTCTTCTTTTCAATATCCAAATCTGCCATCGAAGGAGAAACAAGTGCTATGTTCTTTTGGATCAGGACCCGAAAGCAGGCAACACGCAGCCGAGGACGGTGTCTGAAGAGCGCCTTTATTGAAGGTGATCAAGAACTGTTCCATCCACAGGAGGCGATGAGACCTCGACAGAGTCCAAAAACAAGTCCACAAGGCAAATTCACCACAATAGTGTCGTCACAAGAAGTCAGGGTTTAACGAAGGGGACGAAACACTCCAACGCTGGCAAACAGGAGTTGGGTCTTCAAATAGGAGGCTAGATTACCGATGGGCCGCAGGTGCGGCGCCAGCTGGGGCTGACGCACGGCTCCACCACGCCCCCTGCAGGAAGAACCCAGCAACAACGCTCCCAGAGGCTGGGAACCCAACAACAAGTCCTCCATGGTGGACATAAAACACGAGGAAACGTTGTTCTCTGTGGTCAGAGTCCTCAGGTAAAAGAGGGAACTCTGGGAACTGATGGACAGGACCACGAAGGAACTTGATAGAAATCAAGATAAACAGAAGGGAACTGATGAGCACTGACTCGATGGAATGCAGGATGATGTGTGTTGAAATCGGTGCCCACATGTGTTTCCCTAAGCTCATGAAACCGACCGGCCTACTTTTAATACAACCAGATGTCTGAGCTGCCTTTATTAAAGTCCTGAGACCAGATTTCCTTGGTCCAAAGGGAATTTTGGATCAACAGCCACAAATGGAAGATTCATGCTTCCTGCCTGTGAGTTGTTGTCTGGTGCACGCTCGCTAGGGAAGGTTGGGCCTGCGTAGAGATTCAGACCAAATGTGGGGTCAAAAATTGGATTTTAGAATGACAGCAGGAAAAAAGCCAAGAGTTTGTAATGCACTCTAAAAATAAAGTAACTAACACACAGAAAGCCGTGGTTCTTCTCAGGAAACTGCTGCTATTAGATTCCTGAGAAAAGGCACTTAATCAAAGCTAATAGGGTTAAAAAATGTGAACTTTGACCTGTATTAACATTGGCTAAACATTAAAAAATGCATCGACCAAAACTACAAACAAGCAGTTTCAGAACCAGACATGTTTTTTGGTGCAGCCCTGCACAAAGGAAGTTTCTTTGGTAACTGTTACATTGTGACATCTGTAACACTATGATGAGCACCCCCCCCATCCCAGATCTGGGAAGAGAACTGTCGTCAGGGGTTCTGAGAGTTAGCATCTGACCGGGACAGCAGAACACGTGCAGCAGGAATGGAACCCTGGCTGCACAACACATTTCCTGCAGTTATTTGTGCTGGAATTCAGGAATGTCTACGACCACGAAGGGCGCTGGGCTAGTTGGAGACCTTTAGTGATCCCCCCCTTACTAACTAACCAGTGTATAACGGGTGATAACTTCACCAAATACCAACAGGTCTCACTACCTGTGCCAGAACATGAGAGCACCTTTATTAATGTGAACATCTTTAGAATTGTGCTGTGAGGTTCTGTGTAGCGGGGGAACCTAGCGTCTCTGAGCACATGGAGCGTTCCTGTGCATCCCAGCCAGATCTGCATCCTGTAGCGTGTCTGACAACATCTGGGCGGCATTATCTCAGCAACTGCTGCTCCAGCCTCAACAGCACTGGAAGTGTATTACCACATAATACCCTTACCGTGCGTGCGTGCGTGCGTGCGTGCGTGCCTGCGTGCGTGCGTGCGTGCGACAGCTAGGGTTTTCAACAGCACACTTCTCTGAAGGCATGCGGCGATGAGGTCATGACTGATGAAGCTCTTAATGTGGTTTGTTTTTCTTCAGTGAGGCTCTAAAATTGCTGGTGTGTGAGCTCCATCTCCTCTCTGCGAAACATCCATGGCCAAAGGGTTGGGTTAACCCGCCTCTGCTTCTCAGTGGTCTTCCGGGTTGGTTTCAGAGGCTGCTGCCAGCCCGCCACAGGTTAGAGAGGAATAAACAGTGGAGCTCTCCAAGCCAAGCAGCAAGTGGACCAGCACCCGGAGAATGTGTCCCAGCCTCACACACCCAGCCAAACAAACCTGCATGTGTGTAGAAACCAACATGCAGATGTCTCTCTCTCTCTCTCTCTCTCTCTCTTACACACACACACACACACACACACACACACACACACACACACACACATAAGCCAACTCGAGGAGTGATGATTTCCGTGACGGCTGGAGCACACTGTGCCTATTGTTCCCAAGCTTTGTGGGCCCGCAGGAGCGAGCAGGGAGGAGGTGAAGACTGGATATCCAGTTCTGCACATGGGTGAAGCTACGCTGCTAACTGCTGCCACATGGTGTGGTCCTCTGGTGGCATGCAGTACAGCACACACACATCCTCATACTCATGCCTTTGTGAGGACCATCATCAGCAATACATTCTCCAGCTCTTCACGCTAATCATCCCAAGTCAATCCTAACCTAAACTCAATTCTAGCCTGAACCTCAAAACCACACCTTAAACTTCAAACAGCTCTTTAAAGGGGTGAGAACCCAGAAAATTGCCCTCTTTTCCCAAAATTGTAGAAATGCAATGTAGTAAAAAAAAAAGTCTACCAGGTCAGCTGCAATCAAGCATTTCATGGGCACTGACCCCAAGAAGTTCTGGAAAATAGTCAAGTCTATGGACTCCGCCTCCATGTAATTTGGCGACACAATCGTCACTAAAAAATGTACACTCTCGCTCCTCCTCCAACCACTCATTGCAAGCCTTTTCTCCCCTATCCTGGAGCCTAGGGTTGGGCTAGAGTTAGGGTTAGGGTTAGGGTTAGAAGGTTAGGGTTGGGTTACGGTTAGGGTTAGAAGGTTAGGGTTGGGTTAGGGTTAGGGTTAGAAGGTTAGGGTTGGGTTAGGGTTAGAAGGTTAGGGTTGGGTTAGGGTTGGGCTAGGGCTAGGGTTAGGGTTAGAAGGTTAGGGTTGGGTTAGGGTTGGGCTAGGGTTAGGGTTAGGGTTAGGGTTAGAAGGTTAGGGTTGGGCTAGGGTTGGGTTAGGAGTTAGGGTTAGAGGGTTAGGGTTGGGTTAGGGTTAAGGTTAGGGTTAGGGTTAGAGGGTTAGAGGGTGAGGGTGAGGGTAAGGGTTAGGGTTAGGGTTAGGGGTTAGGGTTAGGGTTAGGGTTAGAGTTAGGGTTAGAGTTACGGTTAGGGTTAGGGTTAGAGTTAGGGTTAGAGTTAGGGTTGGGTTAGGGTTAGAGTTAGGGTTAGGGTTCAGGGTTTGGGATAAAACTTAGGGTTGGGTTGGGTTAGGGTTAGGGTTAGAGGGTTAGGGTTAGGGTTAGAGGGTTAGGGTTAGAAGGTTAGGGTTAGAGGGTTAGAGGGTTAGGGGGTTAGGGTTGGGTTAGGGTTAGAGGGTTAGGGTTAGAGGGTTAGGGTTGGGTTAGGGGTTAGGGTTGGGTTAGGGTTAGAGGGTTAGGGTTGGGTTAGGGTTAGAGGGTTAGGGTTGGGTTAGGGTTGTGTTAGGAGTTAGGGTTAGGTTTGGGTTAGGGTTTGGTTCGGGGTTAGGGTTAGGGTTAGGGTTTGGTTAGGGGTTAGGGTTAGGGTTAGGGTTGGGGTTGGGGTTGGGTTAGGGTTAGGGTTAGGGTTAGGGTTTGGTTCGGGGTTAGGGTTAGGGTTAGGTTTGGGTTAGGGTTTGGTTCGGGGTTAGGGTTAGGGTTAGGTTTGGGTTAGGGTTTGGTTCGGGGTTAGGGTTAGGGTTAGGTTTGGGTTAGGGTTTGGTTAGGGGTTAGGGTTAGGGTTAGGGTTAGGGTTGGGGTTGGGGTTGGGTTAGGGTCATTACCAAGCCCTGATACATTCAATGAGTTTGGGTTCTCCCTTCATCTTGTTTCTGCCTCAGATGTTTTGGAAGAACTTCTAAACAGAGAATGTGGCCAAGGTTATCGGCAACAAGAGCATAAGCAGGACGGGTCTTGTACCCGTCCTGCTTATGCTCTTGTTTGCTTGTGCATCATCAGACCTTATTTTACAAGCTGGCCTTGTATGTTTCATTAAAGTGTGTTTTCCCATCGATCTGTGGTTGCTATGCAGATTCAGAGGAAGGTTTTCTTGTGGGATTTGATATTATTTGAATAATCTTCTTCCACATTTGAGCTCTGTGGTTACAGCTCAGTGTTCTTTTGTTGTTAATGTGGCACATTTAGGTTTCTTGGGAAGTTATGCTGTTTGTCTTTCTTTGCCAAAGTTCTATTTTTACTGGAAATAAAGAGCGTGGGTTGTGATCCTGGTCCAAGCATTTTTCATGTGAGCTGCCCTGGACCGCTGCATCGCTCCAACTGTGTCAACGAGCAACATTTGGTTGGAAAACAGTTGCTGCCTGTAAGGAAGCTCTGGAAACCCGTCTCTGCTGGTAACGTGTGGGTGGTGCTATTTTCTTTATTGATGAGAATCAGTGTCTGGAGGGGTGTCACCACATGGAGATTTCAGCCAGCTGGAGGCAAACACGACTGCGCAACAGCAGATAACCCTAACCCTAACCTAACCCTCTAACCCTAACCCCTAACCCTAACCTAACCCTCTAACCCTAACCCCTAACCCTAACCTAACCCTCTAACCCTAACCCCTAACCCTAACCTAACCCTCTAACCCTAACCCTAACCCTAACCCCTAACCCTAACCTAACCCTCTAACCCTAACCCCTAACCCTAACCTAACCCTCTAACCCTAACCCTAACCCCTAACCCTAACCTAACCCTCTAACCCTAACCCCTAACCCTAACCCTAACCCTAATCTAACCTAACCCTCTAACCCTCTAACCCTCTAACCCTAACCTAACCTAACCCTAACCGTAACCCTAACCACTAACCCTAACCTAACCCTAACCCTAACTTAACCTAACCTAACCCTAACCGTAACCCTAACCACTAACCCTAACCCTAACCTAACCTAACCTAACCTAACCTAACCTAACCTAACCCTAACCCTCTAACCCTAACCCAACCCTAACCCTAACTGTTGCATTAAATGGCGAACAAACTGTCCAGCCCATAATCTAATGATCATGTTTATTATGCCTGTTGATTAAAACTAGGGGCCTGTACTGATTTGGAGTGGGAGACCTAGTTCACCACAAAAACAGCCGATATGGAAGCCTGCTGATGAAGATTGAACTAAATTGGATGGATAGTTGCTGTGGCGGGGGGAGCGATGACTCCTCCCACAATCCATTTTCTTCTTTGTTCTTTTGTTTATCTGAGTAAAGGAAAACTGAAGGCTACTCTGACCAGATGTACATAACGAAGGTCATGTATGGCAGAGAGACATTCTGTGGGATTCCAAATGAAAGCTGTGGTCTTTGTTGTGGCCTGTGATGGAATGAGGAGGATCCTGATTGGTGGACTGTGACACAGGCCAATGATGTTCACGGCGCCGTGTGCTGCTAAAGCGCTCTGCTAGATCCTCTCTGACCCCACCATCTTTCCGCTCCAGCGCTCCGCTCACGGGCTCTTCCAAACACAATTACTGTTTTTTTAAGTCAACCCGTTCGTTGGGTCAAAGACGACAGACTAAAGGAGCTGGAGATGGCGTCAATCAGGCACTGACGACATGAACGGCCTCATGTGATTAATAGTCTAAAACAGGGAAACAGGAGGGCTGGCGGAGGCGCACAATGAGCTTCCCTGCAGTCAGGTGATGGAGACAGTGGTGGAGAGGAACTCTTTCACTGGATCCCAGGGCGTGTAGGGTGCAGCTGGTGTGGGGCAAAATGCAGCAGTAGAGGCATAGAACAAGGTTAGAGGAGGACATGTAGATGCTCCCAGGCTGTTCGCTCACCCTCCACGTTCATCCTCTCCCTCTCTCTGAGTGGAGCGTGCTCTCAGCGGTGAGCAGCCTCATTTGAGAATTTTTCACATTTTTTGAGTCTTTAGTTATTTCATCGTTAATGATCTTGTCGGTATAGTTTATTTAAGTGTTGGTGGTGTCTTGTGTCGGTTTGAACGGTGAGGTTGAAACGACGTTAATGAGATCCAAGTACAGAACTGAGCCAAAGGGTGCAGGTGATAGACAACACGGCTCAACCGGAGCAGGCTGGGCGGTATCCAAGAGACGATCACGGGGGTTAATAACGAATGGGTTGAACAGGCAGGTGTGGATAATGACAGGAGATCGGTCTCAGGTGTGCCTTGCTCGCCCAGCGGGGGAGAGTCAGAAACGCTCCGCCCAGCCTGAAAACAGACAAGACACAGAAGGGGCGTCAGAGAGGGAAAACACTCGGGTCTCCTAACAGGGAGCCACGGCACAGCCCTCAGTACTGGGGGGGTCCTCTTCTCCAAGAGTTTTAGCCCAACATCTTTTACTGTTGAACATGTTGTTCAGGGGAGGTGTCATCACGGCCCAGTTTGACCAGTACAGTGCTGCTTTTATTAATGTGTATTGAGAGTGTCCTGAAGGTCAATGGCAGCTTGTGTGCTCCTTTTAGAGTGTGTAGAGGTGTCCGGCAGGGCTGTGCTCTGTCTGGGACGCTCTAGGCCCTCTCCCTGGAACCCCTCCTCCACAAGCTACGCTCTTGTGTTCAAGGTCTGTTTTTACCAGGTTTTAATAGTAATGTGGTTTTATCTGCCTACGCTGATGATGTGGTTGTTTTTATTAAAGACCAAGCAGATATTAAGAGTGAGGCCCTGGCTGGGCCTCCCCGTTCTCCCTCAAGGTCCAACCTGGAGGAGACCTGGTCGTCTCACTGCTGTGGCACCGTTTGGCCTGTTTAGGGCCACCAGGCCTGCTGTCCCAGATCCAGGCTAAACTGGGGAGAGGAGGAGGAGAGAGGAGTCTGGAGCTGTGGAGGAGGAGGAGGAGGAGAGAGGAGGAGGAGGAGAGAGGAGTCTGGAGCTGTGGAGGAGGAGGAGGAGGAGGAGAGAGGAGGAGGAGAGAGGAGTCTGGAGCTGTGGAGGAGGAGGAGGAGGAGGAGAGAGGAGGAGGAGAGAGGAGTCTGGAGCTGTGGAGGAGAGAGGAGTCTGGAGCTGTGGAGGAGGAGGAGAGAGGAGTCTGGAGCTGTGGAGGAGGAGGAGAGAGGAGTCTGGAGCTGTGGAGGAGGAGGAGAGAGGAGTCTGGAGCTGTGGAGGAGGAGGAGGAGGAGAGGAGGAGGAGAGAGGAGTCTGGAGCTGTGGAGGAGAGAGGAATCTGGAGCTGTGGAGGAGGAGGAGAGAGGAGTCTGGAGCTGTGGAGGAGGAGGAGAGAGGAGTCTGGAGCTGTGGAGAAGGATGAGAGAGGAGTCTGGAGCTGTGGAGGAGGAGGAGAGAGGAGGAGAGAGGAGTCTGGAGCTGTGGAGGAGGAGAGAGGAGGAGGAGAGAGGAGTCTGGAGCTGTGGAGGAGGAGGAGAGAGGAGGAGGAGGAGAGAGGAGTCTGGAGCTGTGGAGGAGGAGGAGAGAGGAGTCTGGAGCTGTGGAGGAGGAGGAGGAGGAGAGAGGAGGAGGAGAGAGGAGTCTGGAGCTGTGGAGGAGGAGGAGAGAGGAGGAGGAGAGAGGAGTCTGGAGCTGTGGAGGAGGAGGAGAGAGGAGGAGGAGGAGAGAGGAGTCTGTAGCTGTGGAGGAGGAGGAGAGAGGAGTCTGGAGCTGTGGAGGAGGAGGAGGAGGAGAGAGGAGGAGGAGAGAGGAATCTGGAGCTGTGGAGGAGGAGGAGAGAGGAGTCTGGAGCTGTGGAGGAGGAGGAGAGAGGAGTCTGGAGCTGTGGAGAAGGATGAGAGAGGAGTCTGGAGCTGTGGAGAAGGAGGAGAGAGGAGGAGAGAGGAGTCTGGAGCTGTGGAGGAGGAGAGAGGAGGAGGAGAGAGGAGTCTGGAGCTGTGGAGGAGGAGGAGAGAGGAGGAGGAGGAGAGAGGAGTCTGGAGCTGTGGAGGAGGAGGAGAGAGGAGTCTGGAGCTGTGGAGGAGGAGGAGGAGGAGAGAGGAGGAGGAGAGAGGAGTCTGGAGCTGTGGAGGAGGAGGAGAGAGGAGGAGGAGAGAGGAGTCTGGAGCTGTGGAGGAGGAGAGAGGAGGAGGAGAGAGGAGTCTGGAGCTGTGGAGGAGGAGGAGAGAGGAGGAGGAGAGAGGAGTCTGTAGCTGTGGAGGAGGAGGAGAGAGGAGTCTCGAGCTGTGGAGGAGGAGGAGGAGGAGAGAGGAGGAGGAGAGAGGAGTCTGGAGCTGTGGAGGAGGAGGAGGAGAGAGGAGGAGGAGAGAGGAGTCTGGAGCTGTGGAGGAGGAGGAGAGAGGAGTCTGGAGCTGTGGAGGAGGAGGAGAGAGGAGGAGGAGAGAGGAGTCTGGAGCTGTGGAGGAGAGAGGAGTCTGGAGCTGTGGAGGAGGAGGAGAGAGGAGGAGAGAGGAGTCTGGAACTGTGGAGGAGGAGGAGAGAGGAGAGAGGAGGAGGAGAGAGGAGTCTGGAGCTGTGGAGGAGGAGGAGAGAGGAGTCTGGAGCTGTGGAGGAGGAGGAGAGAGGAGTCTGGAGCTGTGGAGGAGGAGGAGGAGTAGAGAGGAGTCTGGAGCTGTGGAGGAGGAGGAGGAGAGAGGAGTCTGGAGCTGTGAAGGAGGAGGAGAGAGGAGGAGGAGAGAGGAGTCTGGAGCTGTTGAGGAGGAGGAGAGAGGAGTCTGGAGCTGTGAAGGAGGAGGAGGAGAGAGGAGGAGAGAGAGGAGTCTGGAGCTGTTGAGGAGGAGGAGAGAGGAGTCTGGAGCTGTGGAGGAGGAGGAGAGAGGAGTCTGGAGCTGTGGAGGAGGAGGAGGAGTAGAGAGGAGTCTGGAGCTGTGGAGGAGGAGGAGGAGGAGAGAGGAGTCTGGAGCTGTGAAGGAGGAGGAGAGAGGAGGAGGAGAGAGGAGTCTGGAGCTGTTGAGGAGGAGGAGAGAGGAGTCTGGAGCTGTGAAGGAGGAGGAGGAGAGAGGAGGAGAGAGGAGTCTTGTCCTGCAGAGGAGCAGCCGCGCCTGGCAGAGCAAGTGGAGCGCGGCGTTAGCACGGGGGCGTGGCTAATAGTGGAAAACTGCACATTGAGTGGTAAAACGAAAGATCACAGAGCTGTTTTGCAATAGCGGCCCGGTTCGGCCCGGTTCGGCCCGGTTCGGTTCGGCCCGGTTCGGCAAAGTTTTGCTGTTTCGTCACAACTGGGCCGCCTGCTGTCACTAATACTGACAGCGGCTCCAGCAGTGGTTGGCTGGAATGGCCAGATGTTTGGCAGCTGTTGAAAACTCACCCAGAACTGTGTGTGTGTGTCTGTCTCTTTGTCTGTCCCCTCTCTGTCTGTCCCTCTGTCCCCTCTCTGTCTGTCTGTCCCTCTGTCCCCTCTCTGTCTGTCTGTCCCTCTGTCCCCTGTCTGTCCCTCTGTCCCCCTCTGTCTGTCTGTCCCTCTGTCCAACAGAGGAATTGTGATGACAGGAACAGAAGAAAAGACAACCCTGATGAGATGTAAAGCTGTGAGAGATGGAGGTGAGACGGGTGGAGGAGGGGTGGGACCTCTGAGGCTTTGGAGCCAATTTGAGGACCTTGTGATGCAAAACCAGCCCTCAGTAACAGACAGTTGCCATGGCAACGGCGGGCTGCCAAAGTTCCTTGTTGACAAATGACAGCTCCGCTCTCCTCAGTGCTCTCGCCCTGCGACGAGTGTGTTGCTGCCTGTGTGTGTGTGAGTGTGTGTGTTTGTCCTGTTTGGCACGTCCCATTTTTGCCACTGGCAAAGGGGGAATAACACAAGAACACACACTCACACAAACACACACATTGGTCAAGATGCCATTCATTTTGTCAACAATCAAGAGCTTTAATATCGCACACATTTACACAATTAGACGTCAGCTATAAAGCTTTTAAATTCAGGATTGTTGATTAAACTGAAACGGACACTGAGAAAAGTTAAGATCCCATCAACTGATGAAGCTTAAAGTGATCTAACCTTAACCCATCCGCCCGGATGTTCCACCGTTAAGAGAGCCGAGTGATTGATGTTAATTAAACACCGAGAACCTCCCGAATCTGGAGCAGCCGCTTATATAGGAATGAAACACACTCAAATATGAGGCAGACGCTTCGCTCCCACTCATCAGCAAAGCTCGTGAAATGGGAGATGCAAGGGCAGGCACAGCAGCAGGATACACACACACACACACACACACAGACACACACACACACACACACCCCTGCGGCAGAAATGTCATGAAATGATGATTTTCCATCCTCACCTCACAACAGTGCTGTCAGACCTGTGATTTAACCTCCCCCTTCACAATGCTACATCACACACACACACACACACACACACACACAGTTAATCAACACTAGATGTTAGTAATATTTAAGCCGATTTAACTTATATTACGCTGATGTCACTGCGTCATTGGATTTCACCTCCTAATATATTTTACAGCTGTAATAGAAAGTAATCACATTTTTCCTTTCATGAATTAGCTGCTCTGAGTCCTCGTGTGCACGTGTGTGCACGTGCTTTTCCAGTGAGACGTACGGCTGCTGCAGTGATGGTGTGACAGGGAGGATGAGAAGAGGATTGTGGGGGCGGCTGCTGCATTTGTAATATCAAAGAGATTAAGAGGGATTGAGAAGCAGGGTGACACCTGAGAGACTTTTGGCGAGCCCAAACATGTGGTTACTGCACGACTCCACCACTCCCCGACTCCACCGCTGCACGACTCCACGACTCCACGACTCCACGACTCCACCACTGCACGACTCTACGACTCCACCACTGCACGACTCCACGACTCCACGACTCCTCGACTCCACGACTCCTCGACTCTACGACTCCACCACTCCCCGACTCCACGACTCCTCGACTCCACGACTCCTCGACTCCACCACTCCCCGACTCTACGACTCCACCACTCCCCGACTCCTCGACTCCCCGACTCCACCACTCCCCGACTCCACGACTCCCCGACTCCACCACTCCCCGACTCTACGACTCCACCACTCCACCACTCCCCGACTCCACCACTCCACGACTCCACGACTCCTCGACTCCACCACTCCCCGACTCCACGACTCCACGACTCCACGACTCCACGACTCCTCGACTCC
Organism: Takifugu rubripes; assembly: GCF_901000725.2. NCBI lineage: Eukaryota > Metazoa > Chordata > Actinopteri > Tetraodontiformes > Tetraodontidae > Takifugu > Takifugu rubripes. Next base: position 15,113,832 of record NC_042286.1, on the reverse strand, counting down.
ACCACTCCCCGACTCCACCACTCCCCGACTCCACGACTCCTCGACTCCCCGACGGGGAGGCGAGACGATGAGAGGCTGATGCTGACACACACCAGCATCACGGCTGTAAAGGAGGAGAGCAGGACGAGGGCTTTGGGGTTTGAACGGTTCT